>NC_084551.2:11230000-11527500 GCF_033978685.3 Nerophis lumbriciformis | reverse complement strand
ACACGCACTCACACGCACGCACGCACGCAGCTAAATTTTTTGCGATTCGTTCCAAATTTGTGCAAATATGTACAAAAATAAGCAGTGCAAAACAGAAATTTTTACCAACATTCAAGTTTAGTTTCCAGTTAGCACAATATGCTGTTGTCCCTTAAAATAATTAATTTACTGCATACAATTTCTGGTTTTAATTTGCTCTCTCTATAGAGTTATGTATATTAAATGCATTTAATCAGGTTTAGTGATATAACCACTGTCATATTTTATAATATTATTCAGACATTACAGGAAAAGCTTAACAAGCCAGAGTAAATAGCAATTTATTGAGCGGGTTATACTTGAAAATATACTTACATGTAAAACATAATATTTTATTTAACATATCGTCTGAAAAAATATACAATGTGATTAATAAAAATGAGAAACTATAAAGTCACCTGTTGCAAATAAGCACGCCAGTCATGTTTATTTTTCAACGAAAGTGGAAAAATAAGCAATATTCTATTAAAGAGTGTGTTAAATACTTTTTGTTATATATATATTTTGCGTTCTATTGTAGTTGCTTTATTGAGATTACAACCCCTTGGTGCTGTCTGGTACGGTTTTTGTACTAATTCTGTACTAGTTTTTGATTAATATTATTCCTTGATTGTATGTAAATGTTGCATATTATAAAGAAAGGTTTATAAAATAAAATAATTAAAAAAAGTGTATAATTTATCTCATGTCGTCACTTCCGCTGCGTGAAGCAGAATTATGCTTTCAATGCCAGTTTGAAAAACACATTTTATAAATGATAATTCCCGTTTATTCATAAAATGTGAAATTGACATGATGTGATAATTTCTTACACCAGCTGAACAAATGGCGATAGGTGTATTATTTTATATTTATCCTGACATATATCAAGCATCACGCTGTAAATGATTAAAGGCGCGTATCGTGACTCGCGCCATTCCGATCCAACACCTGCCGCTCTCCCATAACGTTTACGAGCGACGCGGCGCTCTCATTTACCAGCGCACTTGAACGCCCCACAAGACATGCGGAAGTGGTGTTTCCCCTTGATGACGTCGCTGCTCCAGCCGACGAGAACTGTGCAGCTAGCTCCGGACAACGAAGAGAATTAATGACTTAAATGCGAGTGAAAGTCCTGCGAGAGTGCGTTTTTGTCTAAAGCATTGTACCCGACTATATATCTCCGAGGCAAAAAAGTTACAATGACTTCTTTTAACGAGTTAGCTTAGCCTCTCTGACCAGTACAGTGCTGGTCTCAGCCAAGGATGACAGCTCCAAGCTAAGCTAACAACACACACGTAAGTTTTGTCTTTTACTTTAACCCATTTTTATTTTTAACTACATTGGTGTGCACATAAACATGCTTTACAGCTCGCTCTAATAGTTGTAGCTCATTCGCTGTAGTCGTATTTACAAACAGTGAAGGCTGGTTAGCAGGCATGCTAACATGTGTTCTGTTCAAATATTGTGTAAAAAAAAATAATAATACTTAAACCATGACACATTATTTCCCTGCTGTGTCTAGATATCCCTTCATTTTGGTCACATATGTCTCCTTGATAGAAGGTAACACATTTATTCATTGATATTGTTGCTGATAATGGCATTTCAGCGTTTTCTTAATCGTTTCTAGCCTAAATAACGCAAACTACCGTTTGAGTTTGAGTTCATTTGGAACATGCATGTATACAACATGATACAATTTCCAGTTTCTCTATTCAACATGTTCGAAAAGGAGTAGGAAGAACCCTAGCACCTATAAAAGGAAAGGTGAGGTCACCTACCTAGGTTCCATTCTAGAGGCTAATCTTTCCTGTGATAAAATGGCAACCAAGGTAATCAAAAAAGTCAACCAAAGAACGAGATTTCTCTATAGAATCTCCTCTCTGGTCAACAAAAGCACCATGACGATTCTAGCGGGAACTCTCGTTCAACCCTTTTTCGATTACGCATGCACCTCCTGGTACCCTAGCACCTCGAAAACCCTCAAATCTAGACTCCAAACATCCCAGAACAAGCTAGTCAGATTACTTCTAGACCTCCACCCCAGATCCCACCTCACTCCTACCCACTTCTCCAAAGTGGGCTGGCTCAGGGTGGAGGACAGAGTAAAACAACTTGCACTGAGCCTAGTCTATAAAATCCGCTACACCTCCCTGATACCGAAGCACATGTCAAACTACTTCCTTAACGTAAATGACCGCCATAACCACAACACCAGGGGGAGCTCCACTAACCATGTTAAACCCAGATTCCGATCTAACAAAGGTCTTAACTCATTCTCTTTCTATGCCACATCAATGTGGAATGCGCTCCCAACAGATATAAAAGAAAGGGCATCTCTATCCTCCTTCAAAACCTCAATAAAAGTACACCTCCAGGCAACTTCAACCCTAAACTAACACCCCCCCCGGATTGTTAATAATCAAATGTAAACAATCAAATGCAGATATTTTTCTTATGCCTTCTGATCTCTCTCTCTCTCTATGTCCACTACTTGCTGTACATATCCTACCAAGTCAGACCTACACTGTTTCAATATCCATTTCTCTGTTCTCAATTGTTGATGACTGATGATAACAACCAAACCTAAGCCCCCCCCCCTCCACACCCCGAATTGTAAATCATGTAAATAATTCAATGAATATACCCTGATGATTATCTTGTGTGATGACTGTATTATGATGATAGTATATATGATAGTATATACAGTATCTACAGTGGACCCCGACTTAAACAAGTTGAAAAACTTATTCGGGTGTTACCTTTTAGTGGTCAATTGTACGGAATATGTACTTCACTGTGCAACCTACTAATAAAAGTCTCAATCAATCAAACAAACCTCCAAAACCCTCAAACCTAGACTCCAAACATCCCAGGACAAGCTCGTCAGATTATTTCTAGACCTCCACCCCAGATCACACGTCACTCCTACCCACTTCTCCAAAGTGGACTGGCTCAGGGTGGAGGACAGAGTAAAACAACTTGCACTTAGCCTAGTCCAGGGGTCTGCAACCCGCGGCTCCGGAGCCGCATGCGGCTCTTTGATCACTCTGATGCGGCTCAGCTGCATACTTGCCGACCCCTCCGATTTTACCGGGAGGTTTCCGGATTCCAGTGCCTCTCCCGGAAATCTCCCGGGGCTAACATTCTCCGATTTTTACCCGGACAACAATATTGAGGGCGTGCCGTGATGGCACTGCCTTTAACGTCCTCTACAACATGTCGTCGCGTCCGCTTTTACACCATGCTATCTGCGTACCGGCCCGGTCACATGTAGTATGCGGCCTCTGCACGTTAGTGACTGCAATGTATACTTGGTCAACAGCCATGCAGGTTACACTGAGGGTTGTGATATAAACAACTTTAACACTCTTACTAATATGCGCCACACTGTGAACCCACACCAAACAAGAATGACAAACACATTTCGAGAGAACACTCCGCACCGTAACACAACATAAACACAACAGAACAAATACCCAGAATCCCATGCATCCCTAACTCTTCCGGGCTACATTATACAGCCCCGCTACCACCAACCCCCGCTTCTGTGTGTTCTCTCCTGAACAAAACACCGTTGTATCATCCGTGAATAATACTAACTTTAAATCTTTTGTAACTTTACAAATGCGTGGCGCAGTGGAAGAGTGGCCGTGCGCGACCCAAGGGTCCCTGGTTCAATCCCCACCAGGTACCAACCTCATCATGTCCGTTGTGTCCTGAGCAAGACACTTCACCCTTGATCCTGATGGGTGCTGGTTAGCGCCTTGCATGGCAGCTCCCTCCATCAGTGTGTGAATGTGTGTGTGAATGGGTAAATGTGGAAGTAGTGTCAAAGCGCTTTGAGTACCTTGAAGGTAGAAAAGCGCTATACAAGTACAACCCATTTATTATTATCATTTATATACAGATTGAACAATTTTGGTCCTAGTATTGATCCCTGAGGTACACCGCAGGATATATTTAGCATTGTAGACATGTGTTCGCCTAGCTTCACATATTGTTTCCTGTTCGTTAAATAACTTCTAATCCAGTTTAAGACCAATCAACTGTGCCTGACATGTGTTAAAAACAACCACTGCTTTTCTCTACAGCTAGTTTACAGAAGAGGAGCAAGATGTTGGAGTCCTACGTCACACCACTCCTGATGAGCTACGTGAACAAATATATCAAGAATTTGAAGCCATCTGATTTGCAGCTGTCTCTCTGGGGAGGAGATGTAGTGCTCAGCAAATTGGACCTGAAGCTGGATGTGCTAGAACAGGTACTTTATGCAGTATGTGACATCCACGGTGGTTGATGGGGACACACGCTCCAAACACATAAATCAGGGGTGGGCAATTAATTTTTACCAGGGGCCGCATGAGCAACCCGAGCACTGCTGGAGGGCCACATCGACAATATTTCAATTAAATTTTGCTCAATATTATTTTTTATATATACCGTAAGATAAATAATAATAATAATAATAATAATACTTTCATTTAACCTAACTTAACTTTATACCAAAAGCACTGCTTTGGAAATCATTTGTACCCCTTTCAGAGATCACATTTAGTTCCCCTTAAACATCCTCATGTTGCACAATGAAATGTAAGCATAGGATGAAGTGAGCATTCCTGTAAATTTCTCTCGTATCAGCATTCCATGATTAATATAAATAAATTCACATTAATAATAAATGACAGTAAAATAAGCACACGTATGACTGAGGAGTCATAGTGTAACTTTGTGTGGTGTTTGAGTTGTCCGACTTTTTGTGTGGCCATAAATGCACCAGTGGTTTAGTGTTATGCGTTTTGGTGACGGATGACAAGTTGCTTTTGGCCTGGTTTGTACGGCAGAAAATGACTAGTTTTTCGAGATAGAAGTGTTTTACTCATGTTTTTGGTGTGGTTATGTCCCAATATAAACAGTTTTGCTCAATAAAGTGATCGATATAATTCCTGGCCTCGAAGCATCTCGATAGACGTTACAATAATTGAACAGTGTTCAATTGAACGATGTTGACGAACACCGTTAGGGCCACTTGTTGTCACTGTCACTCAGAGTTGCATTGCAAAATTACACAGAATAAATTATGTGTTTATTTTGTTTAGAATTCAGAAGGGATTTGATTTGGTGCGCGGCATATATTTGCTGTGCGCAGAGGACGCTTGAGCAGTGCGCAATTGCCTAGGCGCGCACCTTAGAGGGAACGTTGCTTGGCAGTCCATGTCTTGTTGAAAACACGCCAACTTTTCTCTTTTTAGCGTCTCGGGAGTAACCGTGCATCACTTGTCGCTGTGCACCTTCACTCACAGGTTACACACGGACATACGTCCATAAATAACACTTTTCAAAATAAAAGCAGCACAGTTGTATTGCGCGCACGACATAGATGTTTTTTTCAACTTTATTTTGTAATTTGTGATTGCAGCTGTTCACATTCACTCACAATCACGCACGCGCATACGTCCACTCGGAAGTAATACAAATAACGCTTTTCAAAACAAAAGCAGCACCGTTGTATTGCACACTCGACATAGATACTTTTTAAAATTTATTTTGTCATTTATGATTGGCCTCACGCGGGCCTGACAGAGACGCACAAAGGGCCGAATGTGGCCCGCCGGCCGTAGAATGCCCAGGTCTGACATAAATGATCCAAAACACTATAAAACAAATGCAATGGCAAAGGTACAAAACGGAAAAAGAACGGTACTTAAAGACTTGAGCGGGGCTAGGGAATCGACAGATATAGTTTTTTCAGGGCAAATACCGATGCCGAATATTAGTGGCTATGGAGGCCAAACCCCGATATTTGGAGCCGATATTAATTTACAGTACAAGTAATATATTGGTGTCAACATTTAGATTAATACCATTGAGAACTCCAACAATTAACTTTGTTTAAATGCATGAGTCATGTTTATTTAAAAATGCATGAGTCATGTTTATTTTAAAAAACAAGTAAATAAAAACACAAACAAAGTGCAGGAAGTTCTTTGGCATAATAGCATCCTTTATAACGGCACATGCTACAGTATGTGACGTTTGTAAGAAGGTGCGCTTGTTTTATCTCTCTGTGAGAAGGAGAGACAAGAAAGCGTGAGAAAAGCCTGTAGTGTAATGCCCGCAGCTAAAAGCAACTGCGTGAGAACGTATACTCGAATACTAACGAAATAGTAATTTTCTACATCGCACAGAGACAAACCCGTGATAAACCGAGAATACTCGATGTATCGCCCAGTGAATACAAATTTGAATAAATCAATAGCTCCATGAAGTTTGTATCCCTGAAATAATTTGTATTCCTTAACGTCAACTGTGTGTGCTTGGGGAAATGATTCCAAATTCACAAGTGTTGACATTGACAAACTGTTAGCAGGCTGATGAACCAGCAATATTACAATTTATTACAAAATGGAAAACAGTTCCTAAGATATAAAGTACAAAACATAATATTCAGAACATAAAAAGCAACATTTAGGTTGAAACATAGGTTACATTATTAACATCTTTATCAAGGCATTATCGTACCAATCCACACATTGTATTATTATAATAATATTTGTAATATGCAATATTTGGCAGCCTACACACACATATACTGTAGCAAAATATTTCAGGGATACAATTCTGGCACGACAATTGTGCTTTGCTGTTTTGCAGCTTCTCGTGTGGCACAAACTATTATCTATCCTCTTGTCCCTGCAATAAGACTAGACCGACATTAGTTTGAGTTTTTTAATCTCTCTCTCTCAATCACACAAACAAATGCCGATATATGTCAGAATGCAAAAAATATCGGCACTGATAATCGGTCAATCCCTAATAGGGATGTGTACTGAATTTGGTACTTTTACAGGTACAGATCAAATTCCCTTGGTACTAACGGGTACCGATTCATGTAAAAATCAAATTGTGCCATATTTCGATAACTTTGTTGCACTTGACGTCACGTCCGTGCAGTTCCCCTTTAAAGGCAGCATTTTCCATATAATTTTTTTCATGTAGTGTTCACGTTACCCGCTCGGCTTAGTAAACAGCCAAACATATCGTCGTCCTTCAGCTTTATTCCATGAGTATGTTGCAAGGGTTTCTAAGTTGGACACTACAACTTTAGGGACAAAAGCCAAATTATTAGTCTTTTTGGTACATGAGCCCACACCTTTGAACGTTTAACTCTCAAGGCTCACAAGTTGACTAAAGCCAAACAAGCGTGAAGACATCACCTGCTGTTGGCGGCGATGTCTTAATTATGACAGTTAGCTGGGGAAAAAAATCATCTGTCCATTTGTCCAGAATCTTAACAGTCCTCCAGTGTTAGGAACCGGTACCAAAAAATATCGGTTATCGATATACATTGCGACCTATATGTGAAGTAATTTAACTACTCTGTCTCTAATGTGACTTCTAAAACATAGCTACTGCGTGTTCTTAGGCATACAAGCTTCAACTTGATTACTCCAATCTTACTTATTGTCAATTTGACCAAATAAGAATGTAACGATATAAAAGGTTATATTACGTTTATCATTGGCAACACTAAATTGGCCCTAGTGTGTGGATGTGAGTGTGAATGTTGTCTGTCTATCTGTGTTGGCCCTGCGATGAGGTGGCGACTTGTCCAGGGTGTACCCCGCCTTCCGCCCGATTGTAGCTGAGATAGGCTCCAGCGCCCCCCGCGACCCCAAAGGGAATAAGCGGTAGAAAATGGATGGATGGATGACCACAATTATCGGAGTTATTATTATTGTGGTATTGTTGAATGTGCTCCAAAAGTACTTAAACACATACTGAAATCTTTTGACCAAGTTATTTAAAAAAAAAAAAAAAAAATACAGACGCACACTTTTAGAAAAAAAACTATTTTGCATGTTTTGTGTTTCTTATGCTTCACTGATATTGTTTTAGTCTTAGTATTTTATCTATTCCCAACCTTCTTCCTCAGTGTTCACTGAGTTCCTGGGAGTTTCTATTTTCTGAGTATTGAGGGCTGTCAAACATATCCTTGACACTGTCATTAAGACTTCAACAGCTGCTAGGCAGTCAATCATGATCACTAATGAGAAGTTAACAGGTTTGGCTTTGTCAAGTTAAGACATTTTTGTAACCTCACCACTACTAAGATATGGGGATTCCATGTTTATATTTGAGCTTGTATGTATATCCCTGTGTAAATGGGAGAACATCTAAAAATTAAATTCAAAATTGTGTACTCAATTTGTCTTTTAAAAAACAATTGAAGATGTACGTTGCACAGTATTGTACTGTTCCAAAAAAATCCTCAAGCCCATGATGAGTTGATGAGTTCTGACTGGAACTGTATGTGCATTTTTTTTCATGTATATATATATTTTGGCAAACCATTGTTTTAATGTATCTTTACATTTTTTTAGGAATTGAAACTTCCATTTACATTCTTGAGTGGTCATATCCATGAGCTGCGTATTCATGTACCGTGGACAAAGCTGGGTTCAGAGCCTGTTGTCATCACCATCAACACCATGGAGTGCATCTTTAAGCTGAGGGATGGAGACCAGGTTAGTTTGTGTAGTGGCAGTTTCTTGTTCTAATGATCTATGTCTGTCTGTTATTCGTTTTTTAGATTCTAATTCACTATTTGCAAATGGTCTCAGACGCTTAGTCATACAGCATCAGAACCTCACCAGTGCTGAGTCAAGTGTTTTGCCAGTGTATGTATGGTTATATTTGTGAAATCAATATGGAATCGCAGTTGGCAAATCAGGCCTCATATAAGAAAATTAATTCTAATCTAAAAAGTCACTTCTAGGCCATGTGTTGTACTGTAGCAATAACATAGACATTTATCCGACATTTGTCCTGAGAGTGAAGTTCATATTGTTTACTTTCAAGCATTTTAACTTTTGAAGAATGACAATGGGGATTACATTTTTCTTTCGATATTTTTTTTCTGGAAAGCCTTAAGTGCCATCCATGCAAGTTAGAAAAATAAAAGTGTAGCTCAGTACTAGGATTTTATGTGGAAGTTGCAGTTTCAAGGCCAGATGTCCCAGAAGAAACACATTTTAAGGGAAGTCAATTACAGCTAATTACATAGGCTGTGGCAAAAAGATTTGTAACACATGATATTGGGCTACCCAGAAGCAATGGTAAATATCATACACTGCCGATGACTACTGCTTGAAAGATCAGGTTTCTAAAATGAAAGAAACTGAAACTTTTGAAGGTTTTTATGTATATATGCACCAACACCGGCAGTAGGGTTT
Source organism: Nerophis lumbriciformis (assembly GCF_033978685.3). NCBI lineage: Eukaryota > Metazoa > Chordata > Actinopteri > Syngnathiformes > Syngnathidae > Nerophis > Nerophis lumbriciformis. The sequence goes on along the minus strand of NC_084551.2, from coordinate 11,518,243 downwards.
CAAAACAACTATTTGTTACAGATGCTTTAAAAAGGCTACTTATTGAAAGCAGATTTTCGAGGAAACTGCTATTGACATTTGGACACATTCACTTGTATGTAAACCCATGAGACATACTGTAATTTGGAGTAAGGCCAGATTTGCTGCTGAAGTTCTTCTGGGACAGGAAAGGTGAAAGGCCAATGTGTAAAAATTGCCAATTTCAATAAGTGAGAGTTTGCAGTTAAATTCTTAGCATGAGGCTGTAAAAACATGCATGCATCTTTGATAATGTGCGGAAAAAGTGTGTAATGTGACCAAAACGTTTTTTCCTCCCTTGAGAGGAACTGGGGAATTTGTGGGATGTTCCTTGCTGTCGAGGGCCTATACGCAAAGCACAAAGATCAGCACACAATTGTTGTTTTATTGTTTTGAGCAAATGTGGAAATCACAATACTTTTGGATTACAACTTCTGGTGTGGATGCCTGTATGTTTACATGTGGATTTAGTTATTTTTTTCAATCAAAGTGAATGCAAATGCAATCTAGTTTCTAATCAAATCTGCAAGTCTTTGTGTTAATCTAACTTAAACACAACTGGAGAATGTTTAATGCATGTACATGCACTTAGAGTGAGATTGTATTAAACAGGCTGTAGCTAAATTATTGTTGACTTGTATACTTGGCAAATTTGTCCGTGCGCGTTATTTATTCTTTAACTATTTAAATATGTCACAAACATGATCCGTTTAACATACACCATAGTTTGCAAGTCATACGCACCTTTGTTTGGTTATGGATACACAGTAAGTTTAATAATACAATTTTTATAGTAATAGAATTTTAAAGTGTAGATCAGCAGCGTTTTCCAATTAGTTTTCCCTTAAGGACATGCTTTTCAAAGCGTGTTGCCGTGTGCTAGAATGTCCATTCTTTAAAATATTTGACCAGTAATAATTTGTCAATGTAATTGCGGCTACTGCTGCTTATATAAGTAGTAGTATTAATAGTAGGAGTAATTATATAAGTAGAGTGGGATTCTAGTATGTTGTTTACACCTTAGACTTCATTAAAAATGCCATGTTTGTCCATTAAAAGGGTCACTATGATGTTTTTCCTACAACTAAAACAATTCCCTGTGGTGCAATGGTGGTTCTTCTGTAAACATTTTGCATGGATTTTGTTTACTGACCATTTTCAAGTCGCTTTCTGACTGTCTCTTCAGAATTGGCTGTTTTGTGGGCAATCTTTTGTACATGCCCAAGCCATGTTGTATTTTTAATGCTTCCATATCAAGTCTACTTACAGATTTGGTAGAATTACACTCTTTTTATTAGTAATGTCAGCAGCAGAGGATTTTAACAAGCATGTGAATGGACAGTACAAGCCAGTCTGCCCCACAATTAGAGGATAGAAAAAAAGAAGTAGCTTATTGACTATAACTTTGGACTACAATTTAATAAAAAATTGAGGACTCGCGCAAAGCTCTGCGGGTAAACCTTTACCTATATGGAGATATCCGCTGATGTATTCAGAGAAAATATGCCACAATCGTCTCAAATTCCAAACGGCTCATTTGGAGCAAGTTTGGAAGATTGCAAGAATGTTTTATAAATATTTCCACCCTGCCTCCAGGGTTTGGTATCACATTTTCGAGATTTATGGGGATGGGGACTTATGGGGAAAATATGTACAAACAAGTAAGAAAAGTTGTACTTGCATAATAGGAGTCCTTTAATTACTAAATCAGCTATTCTGATGGCAACCTGCTTGCTGATAAGTGGCGCTTACTCTCAAGATTGTTCAATTGGAGGATATACAGACAGCCTGATGAGCAGCGTAGCACAAACTTAATTTCACCTTTTTTACTGCATTAAAATAAATACAGGTGGTCCTTGGGTTACGAAAGAGTTCCGTTCCTATGATTTATGTAAGTCGGCTTTTTATGTAACTCCAAACTTTTACATAAATTAACAATTATGTCACTCACACTGTGCACAATATTCCCATGAAGAACATACAATACAGTGATACAAAGACTAAATACATGAGTTAACACGGCCAGCTTCCCATTGAACATTAAGGTTATGCTTTAACCACATAAACCATCCCTTACTGACTATATACACTTCACTTTCACTCCATTTCCCCTTTTTGACTTTTCAAGGTTTCAGTAATTTTTTTTAGCCTTCTCCTGTATCGACTTAAGACTCACTGGGTTACAGGGTTATTTCTGCTTTTTCAGCCAAAGCACCAGAAATGTTTCCATCTCAGTAATGAGACCACTACTCTGCTTAAATATTGCTGTCACATTCATAGTAGCCAAATTTTTTAACATGGTCAAGGTACGATCTTCATCCTTAGTGATGTTTGATACAATCGAGCGGTTGAGACCAAAAGAGCTTATAATGGGCCGGACTAATACCTGCCTGACACAGTTTTTCACTTCTTTTTAAGAAACTGCTCTTGATGGAATGTTAACAACAGCGATACTGACTTGACAGCAGTTACAGTGGTTGATGACAGGCTCCAGCAATCTATATTATTTTCAAGACATAGATAAGGATTTGCTAGGTAAGGTTGTCTTCCTAGTTATACCTTGTTTTATTATCAGGGAGTTTTTTCTGAATGTATTTGCCACTGATTTAGAAATTCCTATTGATATGGCATATAAAACCCTATCAAATTATTACCTTGGAGTGGTAGTTTGGGACTAGATGTGGTTTCGGTTTAGGCAGAAATAAGTGTAATTTTTGCTCTCTCACTCTGACATATTTCATTGCCTGCAGGGCTGAGAATGAGTATGATATATTTAAAGTACAAAATGTAACATTTTGTGCTTGTAAATATCTGTGTACATGTGGCAGAAAACACTAAGGGAAAGAGTGAAACAAGTAAAAGAAAACAGCCTGTGGGAGTTTGTAATCAGAGAGCAAAATCTGGGTAATCTCGGCCCTGATGCCATCCGGAAATCTAGTCTTTGATTCTTCTGCAAATGGCTTACAGAGATGGCTCAATAAATCCATCTGACCATCAGTTAAACTGGGCTTTGTCATCAGGGAAGAAGAGTCAGAAGCCTTGCTCATTGAGTTTCGGATAGTCCCTTTAATTCAGCCTTGTTTGATCTTTTTATACATTTCTCTTAAATTGACACTTCATTTCAGTGCATAAATCTAATTATACAATGCGTGTAACTTTGTGAATGACAACCTAGTTTGAATAATTACTGCCTGTGTAAGACATTTTCTACAGTCTGGTGGTGGCCTCAAATCCATGGCGACAGACTCTAGTCATTGAGGCTTTTAAGTTCTAATGATGCTCCTAGTTCATAAGTCAGTGTTTTACATGGGAAAGTGTATAAGCCAGACAGATGTTTCTGGCATGAATGCACCATCTTAAAAAGCATGATTGACTCTGTTTTATCGGTTTCTCCCTGATTTAAGTTTAAACTTCTCCAAAGTGACCCATTGCTCTGGGCTGGTTGGCATTCCAGACTGATTTAAAGCATATGCAGAGTTCAATGCATGTCATTCCAACAGAAAACCTTGTGCTCAACCGGCATTGCGTTTGAGTCGGCTAATTCTAGTGTAACATTGCTTTGTCTTTGAGGTTTGATGACGTTTTGGATCCCTAGCGGTATGATGTTACAGTTGCTCCTCAGACACAGGAAAGCAGCCAGGGGAAAAATTAAGCCCAGCGGCTTCCTGTATCCATTGAGTCAAGTGGTGATCAATACACTCTGGGCAGGATGCTGCCACCCCTTAGCTTAATCCTTGCTTTCAGGCCTTCCGGACTGCAACTATTCCTTAGTGGAGCCGATTTGCTGTCATAAGGTCAGAGTCTTTGAGGTTATTGTGATATACATTGGCACATTGTTAACCAATCTAAAAAGGCTATGCTAAGAATGATTGTATTTTATTAGTAAATATCTATCTATAAAGAGCTTGCAACAGCTTTGTATAGACATACAGTCATGTGGATTCCAATAGAACACTCATGCAATGGATTCTTTAAGGATATGGTCTAACCTTCAAGAAAACTACAAAATGTCCATTCCGACGTACTTGAACTAACCTTTTGCAAAGGCAGTTGGCTTAAGGCGAACATTATTAGCTTTTTCCCCACTATGAAAGGAGATGGGTACATTTAACACTTAGGGAGTCAATTGGCTTTGAATGGACCATTCATGGTAGAACAAAGTATTCGTTTGCACCAACTATGGTACCGACCCATGTCCAGATTGCAATAAATAAAGGGAACTTCGCGTATGGCGATGAAGGTTTATTAATCTGTTTTGGTGAGCATTGGCCTGTTTTGTATCTCTTCAGACATTTGACCCCCAGACATGTACCCCCCCAGAGACGAGTTTTGTAGTTTTTTCGTATACTTGTGTTTGAGAGGGTGTGCTTCGAGGTCTAAGTGACAGTGTCCCGAAGGCAGACAGGAAGTTGGCCCGAGAAGGGTGCAGGGCGGCCGCCTCGAGTGTTGACCCGTCTTTCCTCATTGGAGGTGAGTGAAAAGTTTAGTTTTGGAGGTGTTTGTGAAGACGTGCACAGTCTCAGGAAACACTATTTCCCCACGATGATAGTATTTTAGTCACATTTAGTCAATTTCCATTTATTAGTAGATTTTGTTTTTATTGGCCAATTCCCTGGTTCTGTCAGCAATTCTTGCCCTACAATCTTGACAGTATATCAGTTTTTTAAATTATACTGTATACATTAGAACTTAATTGAAAACAGTTATGTAAAACTAAAACCTTAAGTAAATGGCAGTAGGTATTTATCTACATTGATGAAAATTAAATTTTTTAAATGTTTTTTCACATAATATTGCCGTTAACGTCTAACACTAATTGATTTACATATAATAGTACTAAACATATATATTGTGTTTATAATCACTTACATCCACTCATTTAGCTATTTTTTTCTATTACTTTTCCTCATTTATGTCTCGGGTGAGTTGAAGCTTATCCCAGTTGACTTTGGGCGAGAGGCGGGGAACACCCTGAACTGGTTGCCGGTTGATTGCAGGGCACATATAGACCAACTATCCACACTCACATGCACACGGGTCTACAGACAATTTACAGTATATGTTCAGTTCAGTTCAGTTTCAGTTTTTTTTAACATGCATACGCTACAATGTTGTGCATAACATATTTACAGTTGTTTCTTTACAGAACGTCCGAAAAGGAGTAGGAAGAAGCTGATCCTATTTAATCCTACCCCTTTTAATACCATAGCAATTTTATCCCATTTCCTGGTTCTCTGTAACAGAACAGTGAATACATATTAAAATAAATAATAGAATATATTAAGTAAACAAATATTAAATACATAAATAATCTTTATCTCCAAAAAAAAAAAAAAGGGTTCAAAATCTTCATCATAATTATTGTTCTGTGTACTTTGTGAACACATGTACCGGTAGTTTGAACAGTCTCTCAAACTGAATCATATTGGTGCTTTGTTTGATTTTTTTGGTTAATCCATTCCATAATTTAATTCCACATACGGATATGCTAAAGGTTTTAAGTGTTGTACGGGCATACACATGTTTTAAATTATATTTTCCTCTGAGGTTATATTTCTCCTCTTTTGTTGAGAATAATTTTTGTACATTCTTGGGTAGCAGGTTATAGTTTGCTTTGTACATCATTTTAGCTGTTTGCAAAGTCACCAAATCGTTGAATTTCAATATTTTTGACTCAATAAATATAGGGTTTGTATGTTCTCTATATCCAGCATTATGTATTATTCAAATTGATATTTTTTGTAACACAGTTAGTGAATGAAGTGCACATTTGTAGTTGTTTCCCTGTATTTCTGCACAATAACTCAGATATGGTAACACTAGCGAGCAGTAAAGAATATGAAGTGATTTTTGGTCTAGAACATGTTTTGCTTTATTCATTATTGACGTGTTTCTTGCTACTTTATGTTGTATATTTTTACATGAGATTTCCAGTTCATTTTATCATCTATTATTACACCCAAAAATGTGTTTTCTTTTACTCTTTCTATATCTACTCCGTCTATTTGTAATTGTGTTTGACTTTCCCTTCTGCTGTTACCAAATAGCATTATTTTAGTTTTACTATGATTCAAAGAGTCTGTTTTTGTCAAACCACCTTTTTAATTAATTTCTTCTGTTATTATTTGTATTAGCTTTTGTGTGTTCTCTCCTGACCAAAACACAGTCGTATCATCTGCAAATAATACTAACTTTAAGTCCTTTGTAACTTTACAAATGTCATTTATATAGAAATTGAACAATTTTGGTCACAGTATTGTTCCCTGAGGTACGCCACAAAATGTTTTCAGCTCTGTAAAAGTGTTTTCACCTATCTTCACGTATTGCCTCCTGTTGGTTAAGTAGCTTCTTACCCAATTGAAGACCAACCCTCTGATTCCACTTTCTAATTTGTTTATTAAGATGCTATGATTAATTGTGTCAAATGCTTTTGTTAAATCCATAAACCGTGCAGCCGCACATTTTTTGCTATCTATTGCATTGGTTATCTCTTCCGTTATTTCGAATAATGCCATTAATGTTGAGATATTGGCTCTGTATCCGTATTGGTTGTCTGCGAGTGTTTTATTTTTATTTATGAATTCGTCAAATTTTTTGTTAAACAGTTTTTCAATAAATTTAGAAAATTGTGGAAGTAAAGAAACAGGTCTGTATTTTGTAAACTGGTGTTGTTGGATGAAGCCAGAGTACCTGAAGAAAATCCAATGCTAAAGTATGTGTTTGCTTTACATGTGGCAAATAACTTGCCTTATTGTGTATACATTTTGTATATATTTTGGAATCTCTCATGGGTTGTAGCTGACTTTGAAGAAGGTGTATGTAGACACTGGTCTGTTTTTATATCCGTGTCAATGTCAGGGTTTTGTATAAAATGTTTTAGTTTGTGCAACACATTGCAGTAATTAGCATTAGAGGTTAGCAATGCCAGCGCAAGCAGCATGCTTCTCATGCTTGGCCTGGGTTTGTGGTTAGTTGATGGAGACATCTGAAGGACCAGAGCCTCTTAGGTCTGAAATTGGAACAATTTCTTCTGTTTATTCTTGCTGTCTTTGCGTCTTCTTCTCTTTCTCCCCTTCACTTCCTTGTTCTTTCTATTTTTGTCTTTTGTCTCCTTTGCTATTGTCTCTCTCACATGATGCAGGCAGGTGTGTGATGTCCAGTCATTAGAAAGGAAAATGTCAAGGTTATGAGGTTGCAGGCTGAGATTTGAATGGACTTCAATTAAAGGACAAGAGATGTGCTACTTAGCCTGGTTCTGTCATTTTGCCTTTAGGACTGGTCACTAGTCTTCAGTCCTCGATGAGGGAAGTTGTCTTTCAATGGCTATGTTTTTAAATCCCTTATAAATATATATATATATATATATATATATATATATATATATATATATATATATATATATATATATATATATATATATATATATATATAGATTGATTTTGAAAGATGGCACCTAAAGGCCATAAGATGTAACTTCACTTTTTGTCCATATAGATACAAAAAGTGTTTATGTATGAGATCTAAGGCTGCCAATTATGGCCAAAGTAATCATTATGATTATTGTTATCAATATTGAAATCATGATTACTGATTGTTAGGTAAAGCAGTGTTGGGATGTGAACGTAATACCATACCTGTACCAATAAAAAGGCTATAGATAAACGATATCCATTAAAGACAAATATTAGTTTTGTTAATTCATTATAAAATATCAACTTGTCAGCTTTTTGTCATTATATGATGCCTTTATCTCTATTTTTTGATTTTGTTAGAGGTATTTTTTTATTTTGATTTATTTTTTTAAAAGTTATGTACATTTATATGTACATGTAGATGCTGTATCGGGACAGATCCATGAAGAGTTTGAGCAGAAATTTGTGGTATAGGAATTAACTATACACGATTAAACATTACCAAAATGGTGTATCACATGAGTGTTTTTTTAAATAATGCCTGTATGACATGAAAAAAACACAAGTAATGTAAAAAAAAACATGGTGTTTACTTTTTGATTTTGAAATAAAACAAAGCATTTTGGCTGATGAAAATTAAGTCTAATAAACAAGCTTTGTTCTCCTCCAATGCATCCTAGTGGTTCAGTAAAACAGTTTGGCCAACAAAAATAAAGAGATACCTCTCACATCGAATACACAATCTTCACAGCCTTTGTTCGGTTTGATGAGATGACAAAACATTTTAGCCAGTATTGATGTTATTTGAACACTGATACAGTTTGCAGTTAAATAAAGGAGTGAGCATCCTAGAAAACAAAGTAAAGACTTTATAAACAAGTTGTGACAACGTTCTCGAAACATCGCCTGCTGCATGTTTCCTCACCTCATTAACTCTGTCACAGCAACTGATGGACGCTGTATTGCGAAAATGAAAGCAACATAAAATAGTTTTCTCCTTCGCTGTGTACTTCTACTGTGGGAACAAGTGCGTCTGTCTCCAATATTGACCACACCTGTCGCCATCTAAACACAGCGGTGTGCTCTTAAACGCATGCCGAGAAGCGAGGAAAAATGACGTTAAACCAAGCGTTTGGCTCCGTTTACTCCGAGGGGAAATCTCCCGAGCAAAGTCCGTGTCCTTAGTCCGCCATGATTATCAAGCCAAATGGCGCTAGTGCGTATGCGCCTGACTTCGTGTTGCCTAAAATGCATTAATTAATGCATTTTTTGGTAATTAAAAAATTAGACTAACCCTCGGGAATTTTATCTTGAATTATCATTATACCGTTAACCGTTTCATCCCTAGTCCATTAACAAGTAAAAAGTCAAGGGCAGTCACGGCATGTTCTTGCCGCCGATGCTGATCAATTTTTTAGGGCATTACGGCAACTGACAAGAGCGGTCGCGGCACTTGCCGTGGTTAAATTTGAGCCATGTATATATACACACACACACACACACTTTCTACTGTGTATCTGTGCACAGCGTTTACCAGTTCTAAAGTTCATTCATGCACTTGACTTTAATCTTTTATTTTTGCATTTTATTTATCTTAATATTATCAATTTGTCCTTATCTAAATATACACAAAAGTTGATTAGACATTTGTAGACATTACATTTTGTGTACTTACTGTTTGATAACATGAACTTACAACAATGCTTAAAATAACATGCTTATTTGTCATATTCCTATGAGACTTATAGTTGAGAAGAAGCATGCAGCCTGTGATGACTGTGGAATGTGTGCAGCAAGCAAGCTGTTTTTACTGCAGTATTTTAGTAGAAAAACATTGTGAGATCTTATACTCTCTTTATCCAACAGCCCCTGGAATATTTAGCATTAGAATCACAGACTACTTGGTGGCAAAATGTATTGTTTATTTATGAAGACGCAGGCGGTCTAATTGCTGGATTCGCTCAAGGGAGAATTCGGTAGACCCTGACTTGGAGGACAAGGCCCCATTACATGGCAGAAGGAGAGATTCTGTCTTTGATAGGGACCTATTGGTTTCCTTCATTTATTTTATCACACCATAGGCGTTGGCCCTGCACTGCTTGGCCCGTAATCTTCGGGCCTGTCACTTTGATGTCAGCATGAGTCTGCTCGCAACCCATGGTGGAATAACAGCAATAAGAGTGAGTGTGTTTGCTCAACAAGAGCCTTTTATATGCTTCTATTAACCTGCAGAATTTGTGAAATCTGCTGTTTGAAAAACATTTGGCTTTCTGGCATTTACTGTAACAGACCGACTATCCTGCCACAAAATACTGGGATTGTTAAATGTGAGCAGTTGAATTTAAATAGGGCTTACAACTTTATTTCGTGCAAATTCCATAATAGTGCAACTTCTGTTGCATAGGTTGTTTTTACTAGGAAATGTATGACAGCCGGGTTCAACACTTTAGACAAGCTAAAGGCCCTGTCTACACAGGCATGTTTGAATGTGAATCAGCAATTATTTTTTTTTTTTCATTTATTTTAAACCATTTAAGGTTTTGTGCAGAAAAAAGGTTGTTTTTTTTTAAAGCTTACATTATTCTGTATAAAGAGGGCAACCTAAATAATCCCCCATATAATAAGAGTATGCAGCTTTTTTTCCTCTTGGTTGGCTATCTAACCACTCTAGACTGACTGTTAAGAGGGTATATTTCTGCCATGATGCTTAATCAATGCCATACATTGGCATTAACTCACACAGTGCTCCTTCTCAACATCTCCAACTTTAGTATTGTTCAAAGTACTCTAATCACTCACTCTTATTTTGTTTGACCTTTTATGGAATACCTTTTTAGCATATCCTTTTTAAAGGCGTCTCTATACCTCGTTGCAGGCACGAGTGTACATGAATGTGGTATTCATTGGATTACATTACATTGTACTTGTGGAGCGTTTTAGCCATATTTGTCCTTGTATAGTCTAGTAGTTCTTCTCTGTAATATGACACTTACGAACAGCATGTCATATTGTAATAATCATAATTTAATGTCTTGTTCAGCAAAGGTTGGTACAAATGTGTCCTGATGTGCACCTTTACATGTCCTTGTGTTTGTTTATTCAGGATGACCATGAGAGTGGTTCTACCTCAACAAGTCGCAGTGTCTCAGAAAGTTCCAAGGCTACAGGCAAGCCCCGCCGCCTCCAACAAGCTGCCCCCAGCGACCCCGACCTGCCCCCAGGTGAGTGATGGCATAGGGGCCAGTAAAGCTATGCTACCTCCCTTCTTTTAGACTGACCACCAGGGAAAGCAGTGGGGGAGGACAGGGATACAAACTGAAGCACAGTTCGAGCCTGTTTACAAAATCAGGGGTTTGAACTTACCATCCCAGAATTTTGAGAAGATAATTCAACTTTAAATGGAATACATAGACTCATGCTTGTCACAAGTTCATGTGGCGAGCCGAGCCGTCAAACTGTGACCCCACGCAACGCTCGCATTGTACTCAAAATCTCTGCCAATTACAGTAAATGTGTCCATCTGTGTACTATTAGAATAAATTTGTATTCGGTAAAAAAAATTTATATAATTCCTTTGGACGGAGTGTTTTCAGATGCAATGTCTGGAAATTACCAAAATTACTCCCATAAATGACTGCTTTAAACCCCATCCATCCATTTTCTACTGCTTGTCCCTCTCGGGGTCGCAAGGGTGCTGGAGCCTATCCCAGCTGCACTTGGGCGACTGCTTGAACAAAAATAGTCAATTTCCTTTGTAATACATGTCTTTCCTAGTGATATACTTTTGAAACCCACCGTATTGTTCAGGTTTGGATTTTTACTTGGCTTTGAAACCACAACAGTTTGGTAGGCAATGATGAAGCCTAATCTTTGCCCTGCCTACTCACATGTGATAAGAAGTCAAATACCTCACATTTTGACATTACTCAAATTATCTAATATTATCCTGTATGGATTTGGGACACATCCAATAATTTACCCTTGTAGAACAAGGTTTTGGTACAGTATATCACCTGTCCCCCACCCATGCTATGGGGTGGTTTGACTGATCAACACAATTGATGTGTGGTTATAACTGACTTTGTAGATACAACCATAAATAAATAGTTTGAGGCAAGTCTTCTAAATTAAAAAATTGTCGTCGGTGAATATCTCTTACCATCAATGTACAATGTAACTTAATTTTGTTTTGACTTGTCCTGTTAAAGTCATACAAACACATTTTAATCATTATTCTTATGGTTGAAACAGCTTCCATCTTTGGCAAGGGGATCGATACTGGCCACGTCAACGATTTAGAAGGTCACAGAAGTGCGATAGTTCATAGTGAGACTTTGTGTGAGGCAAGAATAAGACAAATGTAACATGAGCAAAAACATCCCAGCAGAGGACAAATTTCATCCAAAAGTGGAAATAACAGTGCTGGTGTATTTCCAAGCTGCTGATGCAAGAGCAACATTTGAACTGACCTCAGAACCACAGGCACACTCATGCATGCAGGAGCAGCCAGAACACACATTAACTTTGGCAGGCACAGCAAGGCACCTATGTGACAAACACACGTTGCGTTTGTAAATTGGGTTTACGTCACCCTCCTCTCCTGCCTCTAAATGGTCAGTCATCAAACCCATGATATTTTTGTCTGGTCAGGCACAGTAGAACAGCTTGCTAATTCATATAATTATTCTCCATTAAGAGCACTATTTAGTGCTGCTTAGTTATTAGCTCTTTTGCTCTTTAGGATATTCATAAAAATACAGGAAGATAAACATTCCGCTTTGAAAATAAAGGTCAAACTTTATGTGTTTGTTTTACATTGGCTGTGTGAAACGGCACACAGGTGGAATGATGGCATTGGTCCTTTGGTTTGGAGGATAATGTCTATAATATTTTAATTATCACTTTGTTTGGTCATTTTATGGACTTTAGGCTTTTCCCCAATATTTATGGATATGTCTGTGAGTATTTGTGGGGATTTGTGGCTCCCCTAAGTGTGATGAAACAACTTATTAGACAGCCTTTTCTCTAAAGAATGTGTTTTAGTACTTTAACTTCTTCAGCACAAAATCCTAGTGAAAATCCTCACACTTAAGGAAAACTGCACTTCCTTTTGGAATCATCTACGATTCCTATGTCGGACAAGAACATTCATTTTTCCCTTTTCTATGTGTTCTAAAAAAACTGCTGGTATGATGCGGCTAACAATGCAGGTAATGGGGATTCATCTATTCCGCCTATAAACAACCCTCTATTTAATTATGTTTACATTTACAACCTGCATATTACCAAGCTATAGCAACATTGTTATTGTAAACGTTTACATAGAGGAACTACTTTGCTGGCGTCGCAATAGTGCTAGTCTTTCTCACACGGCTCCTCCAACCACGAGCGAGTAGCCAGCTACTAACCACTTGCTAGCTTGAGCTGCTAATAACGTTGGTTGCGACCATCCCTTAAATAAAATAAAATAAAAAGGAGCTTGATCTGTTCCTGCTGCTGCTATATTTAGTTTTGAGTTAAGAAAAGTTCATTTTAGGTTATAAATCATGCATCTCACCTGTATAGTAGAAGGTTGTGGCACCAAGTCGAGAAGTTGGTCAACTTTGAAAACCCACATGCTACCAAATTTATACTACCGGTATTTTTCGAAGGTCCTGAGTTCGATCCTGGGCTCGGGATCTTTCTGTGTGGAGTTTGCATGTTCTCCCCGTGACTGCGCGGGTTGCCTCCGGGTATTCCGGCTTCCTCCCACCTCCAAAGACATGCACCTGGGGATAGGTTGATTGGCAACACTAAATTGGCCCTCGTGTGTGAATGTGAGTGTGAATGTTGTCTGTCTATCTGTGGTGGCCCTACGATGAGGTGGCGACTTGTCCAGGGTGTACCCCGCCTTCCCGTGTGCAGCTGAGATAGGCTCCATCACCCCCCGCGACCCCCGTAAGGGACAAGCGGTAGAAAATGGATGGGATGGATGGCTCTCAACAAATGGAACGCAGCCTAAAACCTGACATCGTTAGGAAGCATTTTTTAAATTTAAAGAGCGAGAATTACATTTGAATTTAGCACCTCAAGGAGAACACAAGTACTGAAAGAGAAAGAGCAATCCCATCAGTCGGCATGGCATCCCAGTGAGAGTGGATATTGTAAGCCACTGGTTAATGTTCTTATTTTAAAAGCTTAGCAATAGTGGTGCATGGTAACGCTCCAAGGCACTGATTAAATCAGCCATTAGTGGTAGCAAACAAAAAATGTGCACTCTTTGCTGTTGTTGTGGACGGAAGTAATGTCTATTGCTATGTCCTTTGTCAATACAGTACATATTACATGTTATTGTGGCTGTGTTACTTTACATATACTTTAAGCATGCTTAAAAAACAGTGGAGGTTTTTGGATGGGTTTATAAAGGGCTTTATAGCCGTTCTAGATCGTATCCTCTAGTTTTGTCCTCAACTAAGGATTTTTATAGTCGAATCTGATTGGTTTAATTTTGCCCATTGTCGACAAGTAGTCAAATTGGTAAAACATTTTAAGATAAACAGTTGATATGTTGTAGTGTATATTGACTGGTCACTAGGTGTCAGCAACTTCACATGGATGTGCTTTAACACTTACATTAACATTTACAAGTTAATTACAGGTAAAAGATATGTTTGTAACAAATGAACAAAACAATGATCTCATTTGCGACATTTCCACCTCAAAAAAAAAACATTGGTAGCAGCCCACTGAATCAATACAAAAATCAGCTGTGAATCTTTAGATAAATTGAGTGTAGAAACATAAACCAGGTATCGAGCAAAACTACAAATCAGTTTACTGTTTTTAACGCGAGACCCGAGGCTGCCTGCGAAAAGATTTACATGATTGCCGGTCACATGTGATTGTTGGCAGTTTTTGGATGTTTTTTTTAAAAGGGCCCAATATATGACTCTCATTAGCTGCTGCATTGTTAGCCACGTCATACTTGCCATATATTACAAATTAAAATGCATCAAAAAAGGACATATGTATTCTTGTCTGACATAGGGATTGTGAATGATTGGAAAAATTCCCAAAAAAGTGCACTTCCCCTTTAAAGAAGACCTGATGAATGCAATCAATTTATTTTTCCAACTCACCTCCTTTATTTGGGGGCCTCAACGGGATCGCCTCCATCCCGCGGAGGTCTGTGTCTAACTGCGTAGCGTTTCTACAAGCCAAAATCACATCCCCCATGTAGAAACATCCTCCCAGCACTATTAATAAAATGTTCCTGTTCCCCTCCCACGGCGGGGTAGGGAATAATAATATCAGACAATTGTACTGTGAGGTTGGTAGTTAAATAAGACTTCTTCAAATCAAAATGTTGATTATCAGATTGATCGAAGGCAGCTCTAGTATCCCCATCATTGGCATTGTTAGCCGCCTCGTACAAACAGGTGTTCACTATTTATAACACACAGTAAATGATAATTATGTGTTCTTGTCCATCACAGGGATTGTGGATGTTCAGCAAAACAAAAAAAGTCTAGTTTTCCTTTAAGCAGTATAAAATAGATATATTAATTCTCTTTTGAAATCAATATTACTTGTTCAGCAACTGGATTCCATCATCTTACGTATTATGTCACATTTTTTCACTTACCGGTAACTCCCAGTCAGGATTTTAATAATTGTTCCTCATTAAAAAATCAAAACAAGTATCTATTGCGTTAAAAATATACATAAACTCCCTATCACAAAGTAAAGTTTAATGAAACCTGTTAGAATAAAAATTAAGTAATGTTAGCATTTCAGTAGATACCTCTGTATGTTAATACCTTTTTACACCACATTTTCTTCCAACTCAGTTTAGTCTGTTCCAGCAAAAAGCATGTTGCAGATGGTATGGTATGAAGGATTTGGTGTGGAAGAACTGGACAGGACCATGCAGAGTCCTGATTTCTTCCACACCTTTGCGAATAATTAGTGTTTGTGAGACAGGCAGGCTGCTCCAACATCATACCGGTCATGTTTTTCTTGTGTTTATAATGACTACTTAGCGTGTTGTTCAAAACCGATGCTTTTTTGTTTCAGGTTATGTTCAGAGCCTGATCAGACGTGTGGTGAATAATGTGAATGTTCTGGTGAACAACCTAATACTGAAATACGTTGAGGATGACATCGTGTTGTCAATCAACATTACATCAGCAGATTGCTTCACTGTTGATGATCTGTGGGAAAGAGCCTTCATGGATATCACAGGTAAGCAGAGGCTTCTCACATTAGAAATAGGTTATAAATTATAAAACAATTTAGAGAGAAAAAAAATTCTATAGTAATATCATTCTAATATCTCTACCAGATGAATGACGTCCCGATTAGGTTTAAATGTATTCTAAAATCAGTATTTGTGCAGTTATGCAAATTGTAGTGAATACAGCCTTGACAAAGCAATATTCATAACATGAATGGCGATAAGGGCTTGCTGCTTTGCTGCCAACACATTTAACACAAGGGCTTTAACCTGACTGCATTTTAACCACACAAGATGACTGACTAAAGGGACCCTTTACAGCTTTTTACACCACTTTTCAAAATGCTACCTTCTTTCACTCAGTAATTTAGTTTGAGTTTCAGAAAAAATTCTTCATTGTCAGAGTTTGCTCGGCTATCCTATTTTAATCACACTGTAGACACATGCATACACACGCTGTGTATTGGGGCTTTTGGTTGGGGGAGTTGGGTTCCTGTCCCCCTGGGGTCCTTTCTTGGCTGTGGGTGTGGTTCCTGTGCTCTGTTGACGATATTTCTACGTCATGGGCGCGTGCCTCTTGTCTTAGAGCCTGCTCTCTTCTTTCTTTCTCTTTTACTTATCTGTCTGTTCCCCCTGACATGGGGGATTCCAAATAAATAAAATACAACATAATTACAGCAGGAGTATTTCAGAGTCACCTGTTGATCAGTAAGTAAATCTATACCGACAGATCAGTCGTACTGCAGAATAGGTTACAAAAATGTACTCACAGATTTTCAATAATGATAAGGTGAAATAACGTACGGCCCCCCCCCTCTATCTGACACTACCTTAATTTATCTTTCCTCCACTCACATGTTCTTATTTTTTACTACGCTCTTTCTGCAGCTCCAGAATTGGTTCTTCGGAAAGTGATCAACTTTGCTGATTGCACCGTTTGCTTGGACAAGCGGAATGCAAGTGGCAAGATTGAGTTCTACCAGGACCCTCTGCTGTACAAATGCTCCTTCAGAACACGTCTTCATTTTAGCTACGACAACATCAATTCCAAGATCCCATCCGTCATCAAAGTAAGTAGCTTTGAATCAAAACAAGACAACTTTTTTAAAGACTGCCACAGTCATAATGCTTTAAACATGTTTTTACGAGATAGTTTATGCTCCAAAAATTTAAATAATACATTGAAATGTCATGTAATTAAATTATTCAATTTGGACTTAAATTTAGTCGCAACATGCTTGGACCGCCACGTACCTGAAGTCTGGCACGTTTAGCTGAGTGCTTTGAACCGTCCTCAAGTTCAGGACACTTCCCATCCTTTGTACGATTGGGAAAAGGTTGGACACACATGTAGCCGAGTCATAGAATGTAAAGTTATATAAAGTGATTGCGCCTCCTTTTAAAGGGGAACTGCACTTTTTTTTGGAGTTTTGCCTATCGCTTACAATCATTATGAAAGACTAATGTATTCTAACTCGTAAATAAACCTAAATAAAAGTCAGCTTACAGCGGAGCCAATGAGAGGTCCTCTATTCCGCCCATAAAATCCAATAAAAACCCATCCAAAAAGCATTAACAATACTCCCATTTACATTTGGTGACTTGAATATTAACCTGGTATTAGTGATATTGTTATAATAAGCTCTAACGCAGACAAACTATTTATAGCGGCGCCGTGATCACAAGCGCGAGTGCCAATGTTGACATGATCGACTAATCAGCTGCTTCCTTGCTCGTCAGACTTTATCCTAGATCAAGGGTCGCCAAACCGTCGATCGCGATCGACCAGTCGAGAAAGTAAAAATGTTTTTTTTATTATGACATCAGTGACACCACCACCTGGAGAATGACCAACAGACCCGCAAACAGGCACACATTTTATCCCCCAAACACGCCCGCACGTCTCTGCCTCTCTCTCTTCAGCCTCACATATTAAATCTGACAACTCGTCCCTCAACAACGATATCTACAACCATCATCGCTCTCCTGCGACGGGAAGCATACAAGATTCTGTGAACATATTGCTCCAAAGTACCGATTTTGTGTTAAATTATTGTGATTACAAAACTAAACATTGACTTGTGCTAAGTCAGTAATATATGATAAAACAAGGCGGCAGCTAAAGGACTGGTGAACAGCTGATTTTACTACTTACGGCGCTGACGTAAGAAAACCATGTGACGCGACCAGAACAAATATACTACGGTACTAAGACTATAGTGGCCATAGTTAGCTTCTACAGCAGGTTGTCCCCAAAGTCTGGCACAGGGGCCGTCTGGCCTGTGACTATCATTGGCCCTAGGCACATGACCAAAAAACACCAGCAAAAATTGGGAAAACGGCAAGAAACACAATGAGAAAAAAACTATTTGTTGAAATCAGCCAATAACGACGACACAAAAAAAACTATATATAGATAGATAGTACTTTGATTCCTTCAGGAGAGTTCCCTCAGGAAAATTAGAAAAGTATTATAGGTTTAATCTGGCCAGCAAGATCAGTTTGCTAAAAATAAAAATGAGCTGCATTTTTTAAATTAAATAAACTGCTATTGTAATTGTGTCCACTGGATGTCGCAATAGCAATTCAAGTGTAACCCACGTCACACATGACAGTGTTTAAAGATGACATGTCAGGTATTTTTAAGCGCCCTCTGGATTGGCTGCCGCTACTACAATCAGAGTTAGTGCAAGTAATCAGCTGCTCCTGTTGTGGCTGGCAGCAGATGGCGGCAGAATCGACACACTTCTTTCATTGTAAATTATCCACTCAACCAATAAAATAACGACACAGTAAGATGCAAAGACTTAGGTCAACTTCACCATCATCTTTTTAGTTAGAGCTGAATGCAGCGCTTTCAATTGGTTGAATGTACGATGCACACACTGAACTCCATTGTAAACATGTGTGTTTCTACATTTGTTGCGTTTGTTCTATTTCATTTTTTGCTTAAATATAGCATGATCACATTGGTTACGTTTGTAGTTGTTACCTTAATTTCGGCTATAGTGTCATTTTGATAATCGTTTTGTTTGTACTATAATTGTAATATTCGAATGATAATAAATGAATGTGTTGTGGCAGTTGCGGATGTTACCAAAGGACACACTCGATTGTTTTTCCAAACATGTTTTTAATGGTGAACTGCGAACATAAGAATACTAAACAGGAAGTGCTTAAAGTTTAGTGGCTTTAAAAAAATACACTGAGACAAAGTCTAAGTTCATTGTGTTCTTCATTGTGTTTTGAAACTGCACTAATTTTTTCCCCAGAATTTTCAACTACCGGTAACTTGAAGTGTTTTGCCAAAAGGATTATTTGTAATATGTAGAGTTTCAGAATGTGCTTGATTTATTTTTGGCCAAAGTAAGACAATGAAAACAATCTGAAGTTGTCTTTATTTTTAAGTTTTAATGCCATGATTTTAGCAGTAATGCCCACGTGGAAATAAATGTTCCTCCATGCGGTCCCTGAGCTAAAATGAGTTTGACACCCCTGATTGAAACCATCATTTTTGTCTTTTTTTTTGTTCTGTCTCCTCAGATCCAAACCATGGTGGATAGCCTGAAGTTATCAATTACAGATCAGCAACTTCCCATGTTCATCCGGATTTTAGAACTGATTATTGCGCTTTACTACGGAGAAATTGGAGGACACAGAGAAGCAGACCGAGAAGAAAGCATCTGTCATATCAGGGAAGCTGGAACAAATGTACCTGGTGAGTAAGGTCTCTTTTAAATTACAGTGTATCACTAACTCAAGGACATTTAAAAAATTCGAGGCTAGACAGTAAATACATTTTGTTTACCATACATTGCACTTCTCACTGGGAGAGAGCTCACAGAGTGCGTCACATGGTTGAAATACAAACAGTACATTCAAAATAAGCATGATGCAACAACAGATACATTGCAAATACAATCATAAATATGATAATAGAAATAATTAAAAAAATATATATATAAAATAATAATAAATTATAATGTAAGGTTACTGTAATTAAAGTTAAAGTACCAATCATTGTTACACACACACACTAGGTGTGGTAAGATTATCCTCTGCATTTGACCCATCGCCCTCACCCTCTGGGAGGTGAGGGGAACAGTGAGCAGCAGTGATGGCCGCGCCCGGAATCATTTTTGGTGATTTAACCCCCAATTCCAATGCTGACTTAAACAAATGTGTTTTAAATGAACAGGTAGCCAATACAGGGACTTTAGAACGGGAACAATATAACTGAATTTATGAGATCTTGAAAAGAGCCTGGCAGCAGCGTTCTGAGCATTTCAGTTCAGTTCAGTTTCAGTTTATTTCGAACATGCATACGATACAATGTAATGCATTGCATATTTCCAGTTGTTTCATTACAGCACGTCCGAAAAGGAGTAGGAAGAAGCTGAGCTTATTTAATCCTACCCCTTTTCATACCATAGCAATGTTATCCCTTTTCCTTGTTCTCTGTAACAGAACAGTGAATAAATAAGAAATACATAATATACCATAGTAAGTAAACAAATATTAAATACATAAATAATATTTATCTAAAAAAAAAGGGTTTTAAGATGTTCATCATAATTATTGTTCTGTGTACTTTGTGAACACTTGTAGTTTGAACAGTCTCTTAAACTAAATCATATTGGTGCTTTGTTTGTTTTCTTTGGTAAATCAATTCCATTATTTAATTCCACATACAGATATGCTAAAGGTTTTAAGTGTTGTACGAGCATACAAATGTTTTAAATTAGATTTTCCTCTAAGGTTATATTTCTCCTCTTTTGTTGAGAATTGTTGTACATTCTTGGGTAGCAGGTTCTAGTTTGCTTTGTACATAAGATTTACTTAAGGTGCTGTTTGCAAATGCACCAAATCGTTGAATTTAAATAATTGTGATTCAATAAATAAAAGGTTTGTATGTTCTCTATATCCAGCATTATGTATTATTCTAACTGATCTTTTTTGTAACACAGTTAGTGAATGAAGCACACATTTGTAGTTGTTTCCCCATATTTCTACACAAAAACTCAGATATGGTAACACTAGCGAAGTGATTTTTGGTGCAGAACATGTTTTGCTTTATTCATTATTGACGTGTTTCTTGCTACTTTGTTGTATATTTCCAGTTCATTTTATCATCTATTATTACATCCAAAAATGTGGTTTCTTTTACCCTTTCAGTATCTACTCTAATTGTTATTTGTGTTTGACTTTCCCTTCTACTGTTACCAAATAGCATTATTTTAGTTTTACTGAGATTCAATGATAGTCTGTTTTTGTCCAACTATCTTTTTAATTAGTTCATTTCTGCTGTTATTATTTGTATTGGCCTTTGTGTGTTCTCTTCTGAACAAAACGCAGTTGTATCATCTGCAAATAATACTAACTTTAAGTCCTTTGTAACTTTACAAATGTCGTTTATATAAAGATTGAACAATTTTGGTCCAAGCAGTGGCTTCGTGGTTGGTATACAGAGCACACAGTGAGGAGATCTGGGTTCGAGTTTTTGTTTGGGTATTTTTGTGTGGACTTTGCATGCGGAGAAAACCCACACATACACAATGTGTACTGCGTGTACTTCCTCCCACATTCCAATAATATGCATGTTTGGTTAATTGCATTAGTGCAAATTTTTACCTACATTGGGACTGATTCACTATGATCCAAATACCACGCGTGAGACAGCATATGCAAAAAAATAAAATAGCGTGTACTATGAGTGGGCGTGTTGTGTGTGTGATCTACTAACTATGTATTTTCATGAGGAGGTATATTATAGCATTATATTTCCTAAATAAAGAAAACAAACAACATTAAAAAAAAACGCCAGTAGACACCAAAACTCATTAATTGAAATTGTTTTAATCAGCCCCATAAGTCGCCCAGCAGCAAGAAAATTATAAAATGAAATTTCTGAATAGACAATATGTCTAATATTTTTATTTCAAAATATTGACACACAAATGTAGGACGGAGGATTCCTGTCTGTCCGTCGTCTTTGCAGTGCAAGCCCTGATCCTGCAGCCGTGTATGTAACTGTCATTTTGCATGTCCTTCTGACACGTTCTAAATAAAACGCTAAGTAGTGCTCGCAAAACAGTGATGAATAATGATGCATTACATTGCGCGTGCTAAATAATTATATCTGCATTTTCTCCTCCCAGTATTGTGGGCGTTTTGATGATCAGCATATATTTTGTATATTAATGAAGACAGAAACGCAGAATGGATGGCAATCTATATTGCACACGTTTAGTAGATCAGCTTTGCGTGTGATAATAGCTTTGCACGCAAACCTTTAGTAAATCAGGCCCATTATGTTCATTTGCTGAGATGCTGGATCCGAAATGCTCCTGCTAACTACCATTAAACAAAGACTCACAGTTGTGGTCGTGTTCTGGTATTTTGTTGAACAAAGAACTTTTCCATTTGGGTTTAAATTGATTATTGTGATCAATGATTTTGGGGCCATGAAATAATTGTGTAAGGTGCCAATTCTTCTTTACAATAAGTAACAACATTGCTATTCAATAATCACTTAATAAATATTTAAACAGTGTTAATGTTCAAACTGTGTGCAATGTTAGATATTAGTAAAAAATTATATTAAATATACTTGTTAAATAAAACCCTGGCTTTGTTTTTATTGAATACTTAGACCTACTATGCTACTGTATTTTAATGTTGGTCATTATGGTGGTACTTGGAGTTCCAAGTGTTTTCTGAGGTGGTACTTGGTACAAAAGGTTTGAGAACAACTGTAAGTAGGCTACTTGCATGCAGTTGTAAAATTACCAACTTTCAAGTCAGCAGGTGGTGGTGTGAACTGATTTGCACATCAGGTGTTAAGCAACTCAGAAAAACATGTTCTGGTAAATAATCAGGAGAAAGAAATCTCTCCGTTCATCCCCAAGAGAGGTTTTTTTTCCCTCTGTTATCAAACACAAAAGTGAAACATACACACATGCAAAATCCGAATAAAATGGACATTTAGAGAAAAGCTGCCAGAGAGAGCGTGCTGCACTCTTTCATCTTTTGAACCAGTGGACAGTGTTTGGAAAACAAACTTTCCAGTCCCAATTACCTATTTTATCCATTGCAGGACTTGAGCCAAGCACCGTTGAATATAAACAAACAAATTTAGTATGGTCTGAAGAAAATAAGCAACAATGGGGAAAGATAAATGGCACATTTGTTTTGTCTTTTTTTTAAATGGGACAGTAGATGTCTCTTAGATGATGGTATATCTTCCAGCATTTTTTAACTCCGCACAGACTATTGTCATCAAACTTGAGTCCCTCCAAGCGCATAGGAGGATTAAGTGTTGAAACAAAGATAAATTAAACACAGGACCATCTCTTTCTGATTTTTGATTTGAACCTCAGGAGAAAACACTCCTCACATCTTGGAGCCAAGTAAAACACACGGCCCTGGCTTCACTCACAGACGTGTCCACGGTACATAATACACAATCCTACCTGGATCATTTGTACATTTGTTAAAGTTTGATCCTCACACGCCTACTTGGGGTATGACTATCTTACAGGAACATTGTTGAATTTGCAACAATAGACCTGCATAGATTTTTAAACTTAATTGAATAGTCAACTTGTCACACACTCAAAACATTCAGATACACACCATCAATAACCACAGTGTCAAAATGAACCTCCTCCTCAAAATAATTGTCCTCATTTCAACAAAATTGAGTTATGGAGTCCCGGGTCCTCATGGATGGGGGGACTCTCAGTAGAGCAGCAAGAGCATATAGAACAAGTGGTGGGCAGGAAGCATGGCACAATTTACTCGAGCTCCTTTCATTCCCAACAACCTACTCTCCCTGCCTGTTGGCCAGGAACTTTTACTGCAAGTTGGCGCAGCTTGCAGTTTGGTTTCCAATGCCAGATGTAAGAGTCGGTGTCATGCTACTGCTATGTGGAGCCTCTGAGAATGAATTAGTATCCTATCACAAAAATATACAAGAGGGGACCAGCTCTTGGAACCTGAGCGCCTCCAGATCTTGTTATGCTGGAAGTAATTGACAGAGTAAAGAAAATGAAAGTGGGGTTGGTGTGCGTGTGTGTGTTTGCTACGATGATGTAGGGAGCAGGTCTGGCTTGTTCAAGAACATGTGATTTTTAGTCTTTTATGTGTTTATTTTCCCAATAGTAGCACTGCAAGAATTACTGATCAAATAATCCATTATTGAAATTAAGGTTAGAAACCTTTTGTCATGTCAACACTTGAAAATTATGTCATTAATTTTCTTGCAATGTGTGATATTGCCCCGCGACCCCGAGAGGGACATGCGGTAGGAAATGGATGGATGTGTGATATTGCCTAAGTAATAACACCAGGCATGCTGCATAGTTCTGCATTTTTCTTTATTTGCATCTGACAAAATCAACATGAAACACACCATACTTTCTGGGCTATAGAGAGCACTTAAATATAAGCTGCCCCCACCAAATTTTTTGGACTACTTTTATTTTATACACATATTGGCCGCACACGTTTTTAAAGCCGCAAGTTATTGAAACATGAACTATTTACACAGGCGCTTGTGTTCATTTACAAATTTAACAAAAGACAGTGCCTGTAACACCGGGAAAGTCATTTAGCATGGTTTTTGCCCTTCTCCACCTGCAATTCGGCTTTTTGAGGCCTGTTGGTGGTGGTGGGTTTCTGTTCCATGCGACGGCTGTTACCTTTTCCGATGTCCAGGTCAATCGTCTTTGGCTTTGGGGATGCGTCGTGTGTACTTCGTTGTGTCTTCCCCATGATGAGAGTGAGTCCATAACGTGCTAAATGGCTACATGATTGGGTGAGTGCGTTTGATTTAATGTAGAGAATTCCATTGGTCCACAGTGACATATATATTTGGTCTGATGTGACAAGACTACATTTATTGGCGGCATGTGAAGCTGGTGAACCCGGAAAAAATCAGCGCATCCAGCATGTCTAGCATTGTATAAAGCACAAAGTTCAAAGTGTGGGAAAAAATAAATGGCTATAGTTCGGAAATGATCGTGGATGGAGTCTATTGTGACCATATTGCGTGGCCCTACACAAATTATAATTACATCGATCAAGATGTAACTATAACAAGCATAACATGATGTATGACAATATTTAAAAGACATAATTGATATGTTACTAGGGATGTAACAATATGAACATTTCATATCACCGTTATTGTGACCAAAATTATCAAAGTTATCATAGCGGTATTGATGAATGTGCTTGAAAAGTATTTTTTACACACACTAAAATCTTTTGATCAAGTTATTTTTTTAAACAAGTAAATTTAAATAGACACGTTTACAAAACCCACTATTTCTCATGCCTCACTGATAGCGTCTTAGTATTTTATGTTTTAATGACTAAGTGTTTATTGTTTTAAATATTTGTTTGTACTGGACCACTTTAAGATGTATTTAAATGAAAAGTGCATAACAAATTAAATCTATTATTATTATTTCTGTCGGGCATTGTGTCCTAAATCTGTTCAGCGGTCTTTGAATACCTCTATATTTTTCCTCTGAGAAAAGATTGAATACTCTCAGCGACACTAAGAGAGCACAAATTGTAGCTTCAATGTGCACAATTGAATAGCTTAGCTGCTCAAACAGTAACATGTATACACAAGTTTAGATTGGGGTATGTCGTTTCTTAATAGTGGAAGACGTTAATGTTTCTTGTTTTCATGTTGGCTTTTAAGCTGGCGCCAGTCAGTTTGGGAGTTACTCAATTTGCATTTTGTAATCACGTTTTTTTGATCATTTTAATTTAAAACCGTCATACCAACTGTCGGTAGTTTTACAGTAGTTATCATTATTACCCGTTATTGTCACATCCCTTTATGTTGCACATGTACAGTCTATTCATAAATATGTATATATAGTGTTGCGCAATTCTA
This sequence comes from Nerophis lumbriciformis, assembly GCF_033978685.3. Taxonomy (NCBI): domain Eukaryota; kingdom Metazoa; phylum Chordata; class Actinopteri; order Syngnathiformes; family Syngnathidae; genus Nerophis; species Nerophis lumbriciformis. Next base: position 11,492,685 of record NC_084551.2, on the reverse strand, counting down.
AGAAAGGCTTTGAATGTGCTCCTATTATTAATGTGGGTTTTCCGCATGTTGTTCAATCTCTATTTTAGTGCCTGTCCCCCCTTAACACATTTCCTAAGTAAGTGTAAGGTCAAGAATACTGGATGAAGCGACAATTAACTTGTGAAAAGCTGTGTAAATATCAGAGGTTGGAAACATAGATCATGAATATGCTTGAATGAGCCGGTTTCGTGTGCATATGAAGAATTGTATTGTCTGTGTGCATGTGTACATGCATGCTTGTGTCATCTCACAACCCGTCTATATGCTTGTCTATGTAAGTGCCTGGAATTTGTCCAATGACCTATACATATTGTATGTTTTGGGCTTTCTACAGTGTGTTTGCAGATTTTGAAGGAGAGCTTGCCCTCACTTGCCTCAAAGGCCTCAGAGGCCCATTGATGGGACCAGACCATCACACACATTGGTTAGAGGCCACAGGCTATCAAACTTCATACGGCTACCATGTGTCAGTCCAGTGATGTGACATTTCACATAATATTTTTTATATAATACTATTTTCTATAGCAAATGAATAAGGATAACATGGTTTATGTAGTAGATCATTATTTTATATGTATACTCATTACTGCTGAAATTGAGTTCAAGTAATTGGGATGTAAATGTCATGCTGGTGGTGCTTCAGATATTTAGTATGTAACATGTGTGTGTTATTACAAGTGCAGTTCACCACAGAAGTATTCATTTTTATACATATTTTATTTGGTGAATACTTGTCTTTTAGCTCTGACACAAAAACATCACAAAGGTCAGTAACATGTAATACTGATTTTGATGTTTTTTCCACATTTTAACAATGGAAAACTATACATTACAAGCATATCCAATGTTCTAAATTCACAATGTATTAGATTGTTCTAGATTATGCTAGAAATTAATAGGATTATTTGCCACAGAATGAAAAGACGACCGATTTGAATAATTAACAATATAACATTTAGCTCGAAATAAATGACTGACAAATTACGCTTGTCCACTCAGGGACTAGACCAAGAGGATATAAGGATGTGTTTGTTTGTCCAGTCCAGTGTTCCCTTTATAAACATGGATGGACATCTACTGGCCTTTTGAGGGCACTGCTTTTTTCTTATTTGTCCGTCTAGATCAGATTTGCTGTCAATCACTTGCATACCTTCTTGTTATTTAGGCTCAGCAGCTTTGTGCCTATATGGTAGCTGATAAATACTGCTTTGAGCATTACTACTCTACTGAGTTTACTTGTTATGAATTAATTCATTAAAGTTTTGGAAGTATTAATGTGAAAAATAGTTCAGTCACAGTAACACATTTGTCCAGCCCACGTCTCTCTGGGAATGTTGCACTCATTTCTGTGGATTAATACTTCAAAGTCTACTTAAGCCGCTGTGTTTTGATCATTTGATTGGTAGGTGCTCTTTTATTTTGATTGTCTTATAATTCAAACGCAGGCTGCGTCAGTCTGTGACATGAAGCGGAACGGCTTAAGTTGTTGAAGTGACACCTCAAAGGCTACTACCACAGAGTGGAAAAAAATAAGGGGCGACCAAATTGGACAGGAAGACTGGAGGAGCGAAGGAGATAACACATAACATGAGAATTACAACTGCCAATTCACTGAGTGAAAGATTTAATTAAATTCATAATTTTCACCGCCTCAGCCTTAGGGATTCCTAGGCAGTGACCTCAGAGACAGTATTGTTTTCCTGCAGAGGACACGAGGCTGCAAGGAATGGGATTACACATTCTTGCGTATTGACATCAGCTTCCTCTTTCTCCATCTTTATGGAAATAGACAAGATGTGAAGAGCTGGAACGTTATCATTGAGTGGGTCATTATGGTGCCGTTTGTTTCAATCCAATCCTAAATGAAACAACTAAAGGACATGATTAGGCAGCTTTTCTGACATATATGACGTAACTTAAATACATATTTAGATCTATTACATCTTCATGTAATGTTGTAAATTGCAACTTCTTAACATATTTGTTTATTATTATTATTACAAATTTAACACAGGTAGGGAACAAAAGTGTTACTAATTGCTGTGATCCTGTGAAGGGGTGGGATTAAATAAACTGCTTCTTTCTACTCTTTTAGACACATCGAAGTGTGAAAGTGTAATTATATGATGTATCACAATGAAACCTTATAGGCATGTTCCAAATAAACTATATTAAAAGTATTACAAGATTAATATTTTGGTTATTTTTTATATCCTTCTATTTCTACTGGCTCAGATTTAATGAACCGCTTCTGAAATATAATTTTAAAGAGCACTGTTGGCCCGTGTCCACAGAGCGCCCTGCCACACCCAGGAGCAGAGACCGCTCACGACACATTTACTCTTACATCCATCGATAGACCTTGAAAATAAAAATAAAAGTATTTTGAAACTTTTTTTTTTAAAGGGGACCTATGATGATTTTAATCTACATTTAAATTTACTTCGGTGTGGTGTAGATAACTTGTATTGGATAAGCTTTGGTGTAAATTTTGCTCCACAGTCATTTTAACAAGTCTTTTTTTAGTCTTCCTGCAAGATTGCGAATGAAACTTAACTGATCTAATGGGGGAGTAGTTTATCCTCTCCCTTTACAGTTGGCAATGGGGTACTGCAGGGTGGGCTTTTATCACCAGGCCTATTTAGCCTGTATATGGATGATCTGTCAGGGCAGTTGAGAGATTGCAGAACACGGTGCATCATTGGGAACACCTTAATCAATCACTTTATGTACGCTGATGATTTGGCCATTATACCGCCCAGTAGTGCAGGGTTCCAACAGCTTCTTAACATATGCTCAGACTATGGAGTCAAGTTTGACATCAAGTGTAATGCCACAAAGAGTATGGTAATGATATGTAGGACCAAGGAGGATCAACATCTTAATTTCCCAGTTTTCTACTTGTCTGGTCAAACCCATGTCAAATACTTAGGCCACATCTTCAATGACAAGATGGATGATGATGCTGACATGCTTGGACAGAGAAAAAAGCTGTATGTCCAAGCCAATATTTTTCATTTCATTTCATTTATTTATTTATTTCAGGCAATGACATAAAAAAGTACAAAGTTGACAACACATAATAATATAAATTAATATAGTGCAAAAGGTAATGTATAGTATGTTTGTCCAGTTTTGCCTGAAAGGGAGTGGGAAGAAGATAACTTATTTAATACCACCCCCAGTTCTCCATTCAGTGATTATTCACATGAGTTTCACTCTTACTTTGTTCAAGGATTATAATACAGATGTTGTATCATAGTGGCATTACCACAGGTAACAATAATTATTACACTGTAACAATAATTTGTATCAACAATGTAGGAATAATGAATATACCAACAATGGTAATAGACAACATAGCAATAATGGTAATAGACAACATAGCAATAATGGTAAGGAAACATTGAGCACATGTTAACATTTAGAGACAGAGTATAGCAGCAGGTCAAATTAAAGACCCTCATCTCTATATTTGAACCAGACCCCATGTTTGTATAATAGTTTAAATCGATTAATAGTTTGGCGATGCTTGTGTTGTAAGTCCAGTTTGTTCCATAGTTTTACTCCGCATACAGACACACAAAAATGTTTACGAGCGGTTTGAGCTCTCGGCAATAAGAAATATCCAAAGCATCTCAAGTTATAAGCCTGCACTCGTCTTATAAAAAAACGTTGTAGATTAGGCGGAAATAATTTGTTAAATGCTTTATATAAGGTTATTAATGTATTATATTTAACAAGGTCATCAAATTTGAGCAACTTTGATTGCATAAACAGATTATGAGTGTGTTCTAAATAACCAACGTTGTGAATGATCCGCACTGCTCTTTTCTGTAATATGATCAGAGGATGAATTGTGTTGTGGTAAGTATTCCCCCATACTTCAACACAGTATGTAAGTTATGGGAGTACCAAGGTGCAGTATAGAGTACGGAGTGGATTTTCATTGAGGTATAGTTTTGCTTTGTTTATAATTGAGAGGCTTTTGGAGATATGTTGGTGAGAAAATGTCACTACTGTTCTGATGGAGCGAAGGTGTACTTGTTTAGAGCTTACTGCACCCCTATGTACACAGCACCCCTCTGGGTGAGGTTAAAAAAAGGGAGCTTGCGCAAACTCCCGGTTGCATATAATGACTGTCTCAGAATCCTGCTCGGAAAGCCCAGGGGTAGTAGTGCCAGCAAGCTTTTTTGTGATTTAGGGATAAACACCTTCCACGCCACCCTGAGAACACTGATGTTTAAGTTTATATGTAGATTGCAGGGGTCCGAGAATTATCTTATTATACAGATAACCAATCTTAGGTGTAGTTCTGTTAGGTACCAATCGTATATATGGAAACACTGGAATCTCTGCCTTTTATAGAATGTGTTGACGCATTTAAAAGTGTGTGTGTATATATATATATATATATATATATATATATCTATATATATATGTGTGTGTATATAAGTATCTTTTTTTTTGTATTGCTGCTTTTATTTATTTATTAGATGCCTTCTACTGAATATGTACAAGCACTATTTTAATATTATGTGATAATGCGTTTTATACTGAATTTTTTTGTTTTGTTTCATGTACTGTATGTGATTGTATATCTACTTGGACGTTGGAGCCTGCAATAAAGCTTGATAGGGTGTACACCGCCTTCCGCCCAAATGCAGCTGAGATAGGCTCCAGCACCCCCCGCTACCCCAAAAGGGACAAGCGGTAGAAAATGGATGGATGGATGGATGGATGATTGATTGTATTGAAAATGTTCACAAATATATATCTAAGTCGTTGCTATTTTTTTTTTTTCAAGACATGGTCAAAAACAAACTTTAAATAGATTCACCCGGTCACGACATAAAGTACACTTATACACTTGCAGATCGATTCAGACTGCATAAAAAAGCTGCTCTTCGCCGCATTAATGTCACTGCATGTTGCACGTCTGTGTTATTATGCGCACGCCAAGATTTGATACAATTACCGTATTTTTCGGACTATAAGTCGCTGTTTTTTTCATAATTTGGCCGGGGGTGCGACTTATCAATCAATCAATCAATCAATCAATGTTTATTTATATAGCTCTAAATCACAAGTGTCTCAAAGGGCTGACTTACACTCAGGAGCGACTTATGTGTGAAATTATTAACGCATTACCGTAAAATATCAAATAATATTATTTAGCTCATTCACGTAAGAGACTAGACGTATAAGATTTCATGGGATTTAGCGATTAGGAGTTACAGATTGTTTGGTAAACGTATAGCATGTTCTATATGTTATAGTTATTTGAATGACTCTTACCATAATATGTTACGTTAACATACCAGGCATGTTCTCAGTTGGTTATTTATGCCTCATATAACGTACACTTATTTAGCCTGTTGTTCATTATTCTTTATTTATTTTAAATTGCCTTTCAAATGTCTATTCTTGGTGTTGGGTTTTATCTAATAAATTTCCCCAAAAAATGCGACTTATACTCCAGTGCGACTTATGTATGTTTTTTTCCTTCTTTATTATGCGTTTTCGGCAGGTGCGACTTATACTCCGAAAAATACGGTAATTATTTCGTATTTCCCTCACAGCCTGAAGCACAGAGCTTTACTTAATGTTTAAATAAGTGCGTATACCTCGCTCTGACGTCACTATGTAGCAAGAACCCCAAGGGCAGAGGAATCTAAAACATTGTAGTAGCAGGTCAGAAAAGACACAATTCATTATAAGTCCCCTTTGAGGGAAAAAATACAGTTTATTAAATCCAGATCAATATACCGTAGTAATATTTTTTTTCAACACTGTCAGCTTTTCTATTTAATACACTAGTTTATTACACAATTATAAATTATTTTTGTCTATTCCTTTTGTTCTTCAGGGATGGATGTGGACATAGAGAACCAGGGTCCAGGGCAGTACTCAAATCCAGAGTTTTACATGGACTCAGACATGTCTGCAGAGAATTACCAAGGATGGGTCTCTTGGGCTTGGTCCTTCGTTCCAGCCCTAGTAGGCTCAGAGGAGGGGGAAGAAGGTCTTTTCTTGCAGGGAGAGACTGGAGGCGTCCCAAACAATCCCCAACAACACACACTTAAGGATCCCATTGTGTCCATTGGGTTCTACTGTACTACGGCTTCTCTTACATTTAAGGTAATAAAATACTGCATTATTCTTGTAACTAAATCCTATTCAAATGTCATGCTAACTTTTTGGTATCACATCTTCCCAAAACAAAGTATGACAGATGAATAGCATTAAAAAAATAATAGAACATTGTGAAGTACTTTTCTGATTTTTATGTTTTGCAACGCTTCAGAGATACATGCCAACAACATTACAGTACATACTGTACGCCAAAAATACAAATTATTTCAACATGAAGGGTAGTGATATACATTGTTGTAAAGTACATGTGTTTTATTGCTATATTTATATATGACATGAAGTATATATGCGTGTGTGACACTTAGGCCATGTTTATATGACGATGAACTCTTTAAAAAATATGCTTCCTTCCACATGAGTGTAGTTTCAAAGCAGTCTGTCTACACTAAAACACATTAATTCGCTGTCATGAGCATTTTGTCCAATTATAAGCCTGGAAAAGCAGCCAAGGCTGACTTAGTGATATTATATTATACATTATTTTTAAAATCAGCGCACACTTACATGGAGCACAGGCCCGTAGGTGTAATAAGGCACAGGTATGCGCGTCTGCCGCTGCAAGAAAAAAAAAACAATGCTCGTGGCATAATACCTAATCTGTGCTTTAATATAGTGACAAATTAGATGTACAATGACGCACACTTACATGGAGCCCAGGAATCATCATTAATATTTTTTTGTCACCCGAGCGTGTTATAAAGCACATGTTTCTGCCTCTTCACATTATTAAAACACTCTTAAGTAAATATTTTCATGTTCTGTTAAATAAGGTTTAAAAAACATTGTCTTACTGTACATAATATTCTGTTGTAATTAATCGTTTAATGAGTGTACTAAACAAAAATATACTGACAGTGTAGGCAGCTGCTATAGAGAACACATGAGAACGGTGTGGATGCTATCATCTTCGTGGTGGCGAACAGCAGAAACGCAATTTCAGTGTTGTTGGATTTAGCAAAAAAAAGATTAATACAAACCAAAAAGCTCAGTTTTACCCGTACACGCACGCACTCAACACACACATACACACGCGCGCGCTGAAGACAGTTTTTAAAACTTCACTAGGACTGCAGATATTGATTATTTGGTAATTGAGTAATACATTGATTAGTTTGTTTGATTAACCAAGTAATCGGAGAAAACACACTTTACAGCTCCAATATGTATTTTAGGGAAAATAGTAACAACCTTTCTGCTTGCCATAACCTTCGATCTTTTTTTTTTGCTAAATCCAACAACACTGAAATTGCATTTCTGCTGTTCGCCACCACGAAGATGACGGCATCCACACCGTTCTCATGTGTTCTCTATAGTAGCTGCCTACACTGTCAGTATATTTTTGTTTAGTACACTCATTAAACGATTAATTACAACAGAATATAAATATAAATTAATCAAAATAAATCGATTTAACTGATGATTGTTGCAGCCCTACTCGTCACCATGACTGACCTATTCAAAAGCCAGTTTTTAAGGAAGAAAGTATATGATTGTGTGTGGACAAGAAGCCAAAATGCATAAAGTATGCGTTTTTAAAATATCTGCGTTAATGTTGATGTGGCCTAAGCTATTACCTGTTATTCTGTGGAACAATGTTATCACGATTAAGGATATTTTTGTGTTCACACATGCAGTACAACCCTTTTCTCTTTTTCATGTCAGACTTTTTTTTTAGTTCAGCTCTTCTGTGCATCCCACTTCTAAATCTTGCTACTCAGGCAAATCATATAGTTGATGTAGATGCCCATATCGGCTGTACAGATTAACGTTACAAAAGAGAAGTGTGGTATACTTCTCTTGTTGCCTTATTTGTATTTGACTTTATTAAATGGATTTATATTATTATTTGGTGCAGCCGGGCCGGAGCAGGAGGGGATAGAAAGAGAAAAAAAGGAAGACGGAGGGGGAAATTGCAGAGACAAGAGGGGGATAAGACAAAGACACCACAACAACAACAGCAAACACAACAATAACAACAACAACAGAACAACATCAGCAAATAGGATATGTACACATATGATGGTAAAAGTGATAGCAAAGAAGCAGTTAGTGAAATAAATAATAATACAGAAATGACAATGAACATTATTACACTACAAATGGAGCAATACAAATACCGATAGAAATAGCGCTATTGATAATGAATAATAATAATAATTACCTCTATTATCAACAATACAATTGTTCAAATGCAACAATAAATATATGTAATGATAACTTGAAATACAAAAAAAAAGCAGATAAATGGAGGGGAAGAAAGAGAAGCCAACTATATTAACCTTGTAGATTGTTATAGTAACTATAGGTTCAGCTTTGTCAGTGTGCCATGTTACCCAGTTTCTCGTAGGGCAACAACGTTAATATATGTTTGATGAAACGTGATTATATGCATGAGTGTATGTATGTATAAGTACTTGTATATGTACAGTATGTGTATATGTATGTTTTTACAGTGAATGTATATGTACAGTATGTATGTTTGTACAGTCATTTTTTAAGTGTGAGTCTTAGAGGACAGCTTGACCCCTAGCAAGTTTCACTGCTCTTTGTCTCTGTGTGCGGTATAGACAAGGAGAGCAGAGGGAAATTGTGTCTCTGGCCACATTGTTTTAAACATTATACATGGATGACTGTTCCGAAATAGATCCCATTATTTAATCCTGACGGTTCTGGCAATGCATTCTTTTAAATATTACTGGTGTGTATTTGTGTGTAGTTCCGAGTGTGTGTGTTTAGTCAAGAGGCGAAGTATTGTGTGCTTCTCTAATCATATTTAAGTTACATCCTTTTTTAATATAACGTCCAGGAATTTGCAGGTTAGTCTGCACACGTGATTAAGTGAGAATTGGAGAGGAAGGCAGTGAGGGTGAGAGAATCTGCTCCATCAGTAGGGATAATAAGACACAGCTGCTTCTTGTTCTGCACCTGCTTCCTGTGTAAAAGTTGAATGGGTTGAGTCCTGCACAGTTCAGTTCTACACCCACAGTTGTTATATGGGCTAAACTCTAAAGCATCACTGCTCTGTCTTGTTGCAACCAGCAAGTTTTGACCAGATGCTCTATCGCTCTTTTTGTCCCTGGTTCTGTTTGACCTTCACCCAAAGGAATAAACACATTACTGGACAATCCCTCCTCTAGCGTAACAGTTTTCTGTATCTTTTTTTGTTCCAGTCATGTTCTGATCAGAGGCAAATTGTGGCCTACCAAAAAAACTAAATAAGAGTTGCTGTCACGTGGTTTGATGTACTTGTTTTATAAACTTTGTAAGAAAAATCTAATTGTAGTTTCAACCTAGGAAAAAGTGCTCTGTTGTTGTTTAGGTGTTCAGTAATATTTTGTATGGCTATTGTCTGTTCGACATTGGTGGCTTAGCTTAAATTCAGCAGCACACAAGGTATTTTGTGACAAGGTCTTAAGTTTTCCTGTTTTTTCACAATGATAGCACAAAAACCACTTTTTATTCTTCAAATACGCTTTAACAAGCTTCTTTAAAAAAAGGATCAATCTAGCCTTTTCACTATTGACCTAATATTCTAACAATTAAAAAAAACGTGCAACAGCGGTTACGTTTCTCCTTAACATTATCTTTATTGTAATATGTGATGCACTTGATTTACTGTAGTCAAGCTTAGTTATTTGTGAAACATGACAATCTGACATGACCCATTTTTGTGTCTTATTTTTTCAGCTGACAGAGTGCCAGGCAGAAAGCAGCTACTACAGCCCTCAGAAGGTGAAGTCAAGAGAAGTTATGTGCCTGGTACAAGAAGGAATAACCATTGAGGTAAATGTCTTCTTTATTTATTTTTATTGTTTGCACACCTAATTGTTGTGTGGTCATAAGTCAGTGTTTCTATATTATACTCTCCTTACTGAATGGTGTTCAGCTAACTAAGATAAAGAACAATGAATCTTTAGTTTTGACTGACTTGATTCAAAATCATTCATCAAATCCAATAACTGATGTTGAAGAAAAACTATTTAATGAACTGCATCTGCTTTTCTTGATATGTGGAATGATTTGCTCCAGCTCTGTTCTGTTATCTTTTGTAGGTACTGTTAATGGGGGAGCCCTTCTTTGACTGTCAGATTGGTGTTGTGGGTTGCCGGGCTCTTTGCATGAAAGGCATCATGGGAGTACAGGATTTTGAAGAAAACATCAACCGATCTGAAGAGGTAAAGACAACCTTAAAACATCAACAATAAAATTAAGCCTGGATGAATGTTATAATAATAGGCCTTCTTGAAACTTTTTCCGAAATGTTGGAACTATAGAAAGGGAAACCACCGGTAAATGTAACTATTCACCTCACTAGGGCTGTACACCCCATTTATGCATCTTCATTGTCCAAACTGAGGTTTTAACTTATACACTGTGGTTGACGTAAACCTTTACTTGTACACTTATTGGTCGAAGAAATTTGAAACTAGTGCGTCCTCACTAAGTATTCAAATTCTTTCGCATTTCATTTAAATACACACAGCTTTAAATGACAAAATAAACATGTATGCTAACAAAAGCTAACACTATCCCATCACTCTATGGCCACTGCTTTATTATTATGGATAAGCGGAAGAAGATGGATGGATTATTACGTCTTTAGTTTGGGCCACCGATTTGTCGAAGTACGTGCAAAAGTCACATACTTAAAGGGGAACTGCACTTTTTTTTTTAATTATCGTTCACTATCCTTATGAAATACATTACCACCGTATATATTTTTTAATGCATTCTAACTCGTAAATAAATGTGATCAAAAGTCTGCTTAAAATGGAGCCGCTCCGGTCTGACTATAAAGCCCTTAAAAAACATCCAAACACCTCCATCAATGTTTTATATACATGATGTAATATATATGTAATGTAGTAACAGGCACATTTATAATATTTAATATTTACGTATTTTGATCATTTTAAGCATACGCAACGCATTCATTTCAAAATTGCATTACGACGTTCTCTTTTTTTTGTCAACATCACTGATTTTTTTCTCACAGTAGACTTCGAGAGCCAGCAAACATAGTGAAACAATAATTACTGTACAAGGTCTGCTGTCATTAGGATGCAGACTGCGAGGATGTTCATATATTCCCATTTAGATGAAGAATTACTCATAATCCTTGCGAAGAAAAGGGGGTTGGCCCAGGCGTATTTTCCTGTCGTTCTTGCCTTTCCTGAGTCTAAATTGGCTGTCAATGTGTACCAACTTGTCGGATTACATCCTCATCTTTCTACTATACAGGTGAGAGGCATGATTTATGATCTAGAATAAAGTTTGACGAGCAAGGAAAAGACGTAGCAGCTGATAAGTCGATCATGCAGACATAGACACTCAAGTTTGTGATAACGGTACAGCTATACATAGTTTGTCTGTGTTAGCGCTTTTAATAACAGTATCACTTTTACTTGGTTAATATTCAAGTCACAAATTGTAAATGGAGTATTGTTGGTGCTCTTTGGATGTTTTTTATTGGGTTTTTCAGGCGGAGTGGAGGACCTCCCATTGACTCCATCGTAAGCTGACTTTTATTTACGTTTATTCACGAGTTAGAATGTATTAAAAAAAAACCCAACAACATCCGTAATGTATTTATAATAATTGTGAATGATAGGCAAAATTCCAAAAAAGTGCAGTTCCCCGACTGTTGATTTTTATTTTTATTTTTTCAAATATAAATGCCCAAATGTATTTTTTGTGACTTGTAGTCATGTTGTTTTGTTCTCTTTTTATATGATTTTATTACATACTTGCCAACCTTGAGACCTCCGATTTCGGGAGGTGGGGGGCACGGGGGTGGGCGTGGTCGGGGTGGGACGGGGGCGTGGTTGGGGGCGTGGCTAAAAGGGGAGGGGTATATTTACAGCTAGAATTCACCAAGTCAAGTATTTCTCATATATATATATATATATATATATATATATATATATATATATAAAATAAATACTTGAATTTCAGTGTTCATTTATTTACACATATACACACACATAACACTCATCTACTCATTGTTGAGTTAAGGGTTGAATTGTCCATCCTTGTTCTATTCTCTGTCACTATTTTTCGAACCATGCTGAACACCCTCTCTGATGCATTGCTGTGTGGCACGCACAAAAGTGCTTTCATCAAATGCACTAGATGGCAGTATTGTCCTGTTTAAGAGTGTCACAACATTGCTGTTTACGGCAAACGAACTGCTTTACGGTATACAAAAAAGTGACTGCTGTTGTTGTGTGTTGTTGCCGCGCTGGGAGGACGTTAATGAAACTGCCTAACAAGAAACCCACATAAGAAACCAAGAACTCGCCCTCCATCATTCTACAGTTATAACGTCATTGGGCAGGTACGCTTTTTTATATTGTGGAGGACCTGAGTCCGCCTGAATTTCGGGAGATTTTCGGGAGAAAATTTGTCCCGGGAGGTTTTCGGGAGAGGCGCTGAATTTCGGGAGTCTCCCGGAAAATCCGGGAGGGTTGTCAAGTATGTTTTATTATATGTTTTAAATAACAGTGGCTGGTGTTTTGTGCAGTGTTGCTTTGTTGAATTGAGTCACAAGAAATTAGATTCAGCTTTCAATTCGGTGGTTAAAACAAACTGAGTAAGTGTAGTGCAATAGAAAATTGATATGGAATAGATCTGCATCTAGAGTATACATTGGTATATATTACAGTTTCCCTGTGTATTCTTCATGTCTTATTTCCTTTTTGTCTTATGTTTGTCTTCCTGCAGGATGCAGTGTTCTTCAGCTGTGGGGACAACCTAAGCAGCAAAGGAATGACCTACCTAACCAACTCTCTGTTTGACTACCGCAGTCCAGAGAACAATGGCGTCAGAGCAGAGTTCATCCTGGATACTGTTACTCACAAGGTCTCAACATTTCTTAAAGTTCCGTTCTTAAAACTACCATAGCGCCGACTCGATTTTTGTTTTACTGAATTTAACACCAACCAGTGTTCCCAACATTCAGTGCATTATTTTCTCATTGTGAAAGAGAAATGTTGGCAGCTGTTTCAAATGACTTTGACAGTTATCAGATTTTTGTTTTAAACATATCCTCTTCAGCACATACGAAAAAAACAAGTTATAGAGAGAACCATCCCAATAAGATGAAAGAAATCGTCACACAGTCATATGAAAGTGTACACCTTTTAATTACCACTTTTTCATTATAATATTTTGACCGCGCTAGTGATACATTGTAATTACAGAGTTTTTATATGAGGCGATGACAACTGTTGCTATATTCAGAGGTTCTAAGTACATATGTTTTTATACTCTTTATTTCAAGTTGTTTTTCAGTAACCTCTCATCTAAACAAATCAATATAATAATTATTTACTTTAAAATCTGCACTTCTAATTTTAGTAAGCCAGCTGCTTGCTCCAATAGAGGAATGTTCCTCCTATTGAACTAGTAGACTTCCACACCATAGATTATGCCTGACAACTCTCAGCTCCCTTAATCTACCACCAGTGGTCGAGTGTTGACTTTACTCACAAATGCTCATGACCATCAGTGAAGCATTTGTTTGGACATCCATTCATCCATCTATTCAGGCTTGAAAGTCTTAAGAGTCAAAGGTTTTTCGTGTTAATTCATTAGTGGTTTTGAAATCAGCCAATGGCTTTGATCCAAAAGCATGCCAGAGCTATTAGCAGTCCCCTTATAAATATTACTTATTAACCTGCTTTTCTGATAAGAGCCTATTGAAATCTCTGTTTGGAGAGCTTGGGATTGTTAGTTAGGTTAAGTGTATGTGTGTCTGCTTTGGTTTGTTGTGAGTGTTTTGTGTGTCTTCTTTCATACACTCAAATTTTGTGGTTAATAATTTAACTGTGTAAAAGAAATACAACAGTGAAATATATCTTGTTTGCATTTGAGCAATTTGTTTTGTTTTCTTTTGTTATTTTGTAACTGATGAATTCAAAGGTTAGTCCTTGCAGTGAAGGCTGTCACCATGATGCGAGCTAATGCTGGCATAGTCAAAAGAATCGTAAAGGAAAGTTATGACTCGGAGGTTATGTTAGACAAATTCCGGATTATTTCATTTAATTATCCAAATGTACGAAAATAATGTTCAATGGCGGCCACAATTACCAAACATTGATGTGGTGAATGAGAGAGATGACAGAGTGCTGTTTTCAGGTGGTTTAATGCAGTTTATTGTGACTTTCGAATACGTAATGCTGGAGTCTTACATAACATGTACTCTTTACTTTAATAACACAATAATACCTGTAAGTTGTTTTTAATGATTGGAGGGTAGTTGCCAAATATGCCTTGCTCATGATTGTGAATCATGAGCAAGATTTATATCAAGAACTTTCCGGCTGTAAAGCAGACATGCTTACCACACTGCCAATGCTCTGACCTAAACTTAAATAATGAACTGATTTAGCGCTTGATATGGCCTTGATATGACATTGCTATTTCTGTGAGACTTAGACCCAATTCTGTCCTGCTGGTGTGATTTTGAAGCTTTGAATAACATACAATACAGGCTCCAGCCGTGTTTATAATTCCAGTCATTTCGCTACGGTCTGTTGTGACTGCTACACCAGAAACTGCCTCTCTAAAAGCCCAAACAGTCTTTTGTGGAACGTAGTCCGCAGAGGTATGTCCGTACTCAAAGCGGACGTCCGCCAGGCCTGTGCGTGTGAAGCTAAAATTTTATGAACCTGTGGACTCTCCTCTATTCACATTTCCCCACATTAAATCTGACACCAATCTGCATTTAGCCGCCAAAGCATTTAAAGAATCAAAATCAAGCCAATGTACAAAATGCTTTTCACGACTCACCTCTGAGACTATTTTTGACATAGTTGATGGCCCAGTTGATAACTGACTGCAATTTTTTGCCCAAAGCACTCGTCTCATGTGGTATTTAATGGAGGTACATACCACCGACCGTTTCCTTAGTTCACTGCTTTGCAAAACCAGTAGATAGAGCAGCTCCACTTCCTCATCGTCAGTGAAGTGCGCCATGACAGAAAAGTGTAAACAACGCTCAGGGGTTGCGGAAAATGTAGTATTTCACAGGAAACTACAAGTAGAATTGCATGTGACTATGGAAGCTCTGACAACTGCGGGCATTCCGCACAGAGTACGCTTCGCCCACAGTGCGCTGGAGTCTGTGAGCACCAGTCTCTTGGTACTATTAGCGTTGTACTTTTAGTTCATAACATTTTAGTTACCATAATTTGTACCTACATACTCACCACTACCCATTTTTAGTGTTCTGGCTGTGGCCAAGAGGTTCTGACGCAAGATTCCACATTTGCCCCATTCATTAGTCCGTCAATGCAGTGACCTCTTCCTGTACCTGAAACAACCCCAAGCAGAATATTGTCACCTCCATAATTTTCAATATTTTTCTGCCTACAAATGAGATGAGTATAGTCGAGTTGATGCCAAGGAGCTCAATTTTGATCAAAGCTAACCACATCACATTCTTTGAAGCTTTCTCTGAATCATCTAGGTGTTTGTCTAACTTCAAATGGGCCTGTACATTTGTCTTCTTGAGGAAAATGACCTCTGCAAGATGTCAGTCCATTTAAGTGAAGTGTGTTCCCAGTGTTTTTCTTTCTTTGGTTCCAACTCCCTTGATCATTAACCAGCTCCTCCTGTGTAATTCTAGGTCGATCCCCTCACTCATTTAAAAATTATCCTAATTATCTTTACCCAAGGAGGTGAGAAGTTGCGTGACGCGCCAGAGTTCGGGTGATTGACTGTTACCTTGCGTATCCTCTATTTCAGAATTATGGCGGTATGTCTTACCAAGCTTCTTGCTGAAGGAACATAATTAATTTGTGTTCCCTAATGGTACAAAACCAGAGGTTTCTGGTTGGTAGGGGATCGTTCATTTGTAAATTGCTGAACTTGGACGCGATCAAATAATTATTTTGTCATAAAAGGCACCAGAAATTGTATTTAAAGATCAGCTCTCAATAGCTTTTTTTAATCTTAGACTTAACCCCTCTTGGTTGAATGCATGATGACCCCGGTCATTGCAGTCTTGAAGGCTGCTTGTTTGCTCCCTCACTGCCATGTTTACCTAACTCTTCTTTTGTTTGACAGGAGACCTACACAGAGATAGCAGGCATGCAGCGCTTTGGTGCTTTTTACTTGGATTACCTCTACACAATGGAGAACAGCAGCGGCAAAGGTATTGTCTTAGTCATTCCACCTCACAGAGCTTGTTTGCTCTCCTTTCCACTTTTTTTTCTGTCTTTATGCTTGTCATGTTCTCTTCTGCTCCAGCTTGCCCCTCCTTTCTTCCTATCAGTATTGCGCTTTCCATCTCATTCTCCTCTCTTCATCTTTCTTTTTCTCCCTTTCCCTCTTCTCTGTCAAACAAGACCTCTAGAGACTTGAATAAAGAGATTGTCTTGTTTAACTCGCAGCCACCTGGTCCTTGACCCTTTCTGTCCTCTTTCTCACCCCAACTTACCTGCAGGGCAACTGTCAGAAGTGTTTAGTCTGCTGACACATATTTGAGTTTCTTAGTCCTTGATGCTTGTTGAAACACTGTTCCGTCCCTGTCTCTCTACCTGTAAGCCCTTGATAAAGTGAATAGGGTCCTATTGCCTAATTAGGTGTCACTCTTTTTGACATTCATACTTCTTTCCTACTGAACCTACAAATGTGTCACATACTCTAGTACAGTGTGATTACAGAGCATTCACACTGAACTGGCTGTATGATGTATAATTATGAGGGTAATTCAGATACATTATCAAATCTGACTGACATTAAAGATATACAGCTGCTCAGAATCCCAAAGAGTAATGTGGTTTTGGCTTGCTTTAAGGCAAAACGTAGTTCGACGGACTTAATTAAATCTTTTTTAAGCTGCATTTTTGCCAAATTGCACTTTACTGTGGAGTTTGTGTAGGCTTAGGGTGCACCATAACACACCTTGACTATAAGGGTGCCACCTTCTGGGGGATCAGTTTCATTTCCTGATGCTGAGGATTTAGCTGGGTTAATTTCAACTCAAGTTGCAACAACACAATATGGACACAGCACAATTTGTCTGTTGAAATATACTGATTGAAGTCTGTAATATGAGTTAACCCATTGTCCACAATTCATGTGTTTTGTCTTTAGAAAGCCTGTTGATAGTTTGGGCCGTGTCGACACAAACACGGTTATTTTCAAAACGGTTATTTGACTCTATTGTAAAAGAAAAAAATCTCCATCCACACAAGTGGAGTAAAAAAAAGTCTGTTCACATAAAACGCCTGCACGTTTTGGCCAATCAGAAGCCTTAAAAAGCAGTCATAGCTGTCTTTGTCACGTATTACTTGAACGCCTCTTCACATAGTGATACGGTGGAACCTCAATTTACGAGTATTTTGACATATGACTTGGCTTTTTGTTATGCTTTAAGTTGCAAGCATTAATTTAGGTGTCAAGCATCCCAGCCACTATTAGTAATTGTCCACAGTCCAAAGCCACATATCAACACAATCCTGCCCTCCAACCACCGGAACTGAGATTTGGAGTGTGATGCACTGAATCAGAAAAACAAACCATTAAAAACATGTCCTGATGTGTAACTACTATACTACAGCCCAACCGCAGCAGTATTTGTCTGCACCACTCCAAAGCAGCATTAAGCTTCTGTGCCAAAACAACATTCACACAGCACACATTTATCCATGAAAAAAATGAGAAGCTGTCAAATGGTCTGCCTTACGTGTTTCACTTTGTTCTTTTCTCCTGATTCTACAAACTGGTTGATTGAGCATTAGCCCTGCTCATTTGGTCTTATGCAGACATCGTTGTCAGTTGCTGTCAACTCCGACCTCTCCTGTCGTCACTCATAGACGTCCGTGTTCACCATAAACAACGATTTCCTAGTTCCTATTGTAACACGGCGCAGAAACACGCCGAGAAGGCCGTCGGAGAAACCGTAATTAGTCTGGTGCCCAAGGTAAATGTTGTGTAGTGTTCATAAGACTACTATAGTTGTTTGTAATCCATTCTATTGTATTGATTTTCAAACAGTAATTATCTAAAAATGTGGATTTCTTTTTAAAAGGAATGTAACATGTTAACGTTTTATATTTTAGGGAGGGGTTGGGGTGCGACGGCTAAACACAGATTTAATTGATTTTAAAGGGTCGTCGCTGATATTTGAGATACGTGAGATTTACAGCACGAACTTGCACGACGCGCAGCAAACAACGTTTGTTTAAAAAAAAAAAAGCCTGTGCGTGTTATAAAGCCTAGGCTTGTGCTGGATAAAATTAAAACCAACACCTGGAAGTTAGGAACTTTGTGTTTTATAAAGTAAGGTTTAAACATATGAGCTAATGTTGCATGTTTCTTATGACAGAAGCCACAGTTTTTGGAGTTGTGCACTCTGGCAGAAGTTTTTCAAACAGAAACCTGTGTTTTTTTGTGTATGAAAGGCCAACATTTTAGAATATATTAAAATATTACAATATAATCATGTATTGGTGTGGACTGTAGACATACAGCTTTTTTATGAATTTATAAACTAGCGAAAACATTACTAATACGTTTTTGTTTGAACAGCTCATTTGTTAGATGATAATCTAAATTAAGAAAAAAAAACATTGATACTGTTATCCTCGGCTGTCAAATTTGTATGTTACAGTAGGATAAGTGTGGAATGAGTGTGGTTACTCTTGTCAAATGGAATGCTTCTCTTCCGTCAGCTTTTCCCTCCTTCCCGCACACAGACCTGATCCAGTGTCAACCAAACAAATTAGTCTCTATTGCCACAGGACTAACAAACTCTGAGTCAACTGAAACATTAACCGACCCAAGTCACACTTACCACTGCCTTCACATTCAAGTACCTTTTTATTTTTTTTATCTTTGAAGACTGAGGCATATTTTAAATCCTTACTATAGTCTGCTTTCTCATGTCAGTAACTCTTTAAACTGCAGCCATATTATTCATGATAACACTTCATTCTTCTTGTAAATCAAATAGAGAAAGTGGCACTGCACATTGGCTTTTATAAATAACCTACATTTACAAAAAATGCTTCGTAGCTATTTTTAGCTTATAAAGAGTTATGCCTGAACTGAAAAATGTTCTGTGGGGTAGTGGAATGTAATGAGAATAAAGCAAGTGTTGACCCTTTGTCCTCTTGCTTCTTGACCATTCATCCACCCCCTTCTTTTTAATTTCTCAGTTTTTATTGCTGGAGAGTAGTCTTTTAAGTGGAACTCTGGAACAGAGTCTTGCAAAGACCGAAGGGACAGCTGTGTGAGAGGAGTGGACATTTGTTATACTCATCATTGAAAAGTTGAGTTCTTTGGCTGGTTAAACTCCTTGCCACACAATATTATCAGTTTTCTACTTCCAGATGGCTGAAGGCTATTTTACTTTTTTAAGTGTCATATTTTTCATGCGTTATTAGGAATATTGGACAGAAGTAGAAATGTGTGTAAAATTGCCAGCAGGCTCAATTGTCCAATCTGAGTTTACAATTTTGATAAACACTAAAATCTGTATATACACTCTATATTGACAAGTATTATTATGGCAGTTTTAGGACATTTAGTAATTACACCTAATGTACATATGCTGAAAATAAAGGAAATCATGTTGATTAAGTTGGTTCCCTTTCACAGCAACGTTCACTCTTTTTTGGAAGACTTTGTACATTGTGATGTTTGCCTGTGACACCTTTTGCTCATTCATACAAAGAAGTATTAAATAGGTCAGAGGTCCCTGATGTTGATTACAGGCAAAAAGTACAGGTCCTTGCTCACAATCTCTGTAGTATTTTATTCAAAAGGGTTTTGATGGGCTCTGTGAGGTTCTTTCACACTGAACTCTTCTCACTCCACCTTAATGGGCATTCGTCTGTATACTGTAGCACAATAATGTGGAACAGAACATGACTTTCTGAAACTTCTCCACTAATGTGGTAGCAAATAATTTTATACTTTTTTTTCATGTGTGCTTAACTGATGCCTAATGCATGTGCATGTGTGCTTTATTGGTAGATTTTCAGGACTCGTCTGCAGGGATCATAGAAGACATAGTGCCTACTGTTCAAGAGATATCTATCAAGAGACTGGTGGTGGGACCTTTAGATATCAAGTTACACAGTAGCGCTGTGCATCGCATTATCAAAATGATTATATGTGCCATGGACCATGAGTATGAGCCTTACTGTAAACCACAGCAAGGTAAGTACTTTTTAATTTTACTGTTTTATTGTTTTAGTGATCAGAAACCACACAAGTTGGGCAGCACGGTGGAAGAGGGGTTAGTGCATCTGCCTCACAATACAAAGGTCCCGAGTAGTCCTGAGTTCAATCCCGGGCTCGGGATCTTTCTGTGTGGAGTTTGCATGTTCTCCCCGTGACTGCGTGGGTTCCCTCCGGGTACTCCGGCTTCCTCCCACCTCCAAAGACATGCACATGGGGATAGGTTGATTGGCAACAATAAAATTGGCCCTAGTGTGTGAATGTGAGTGTGAATGTTGTCTGTCTATCTGTGTTGGCCCTACGATGAGGTGGCGACTTGTCCAGGGTGTACCCCGCCTTCCGCCCGATTGTAGCTGAGATAGGCTCCAGCGACCCCGAAGGGAATAAGCGGTAGAAAATGGATGGATGGATGGAACCACACAAGTTTCCGCAGATATCTTCATCACACTATTTTCTTGTGCAACCCATCTTTTCACCGTGCAGTTGAACATAAAGTAATGACCTTTTTGGCTTATACATCTTTTGGCTTTGTAAAAGAGATTGAGTCACACACCTATGTAGTCATCATCTACGAGATGATTCCCTGGATGTTGTGAAAGAATGGAATGGAATGTGTGTTAGTAATGTACTAAATATCTCTGAAACAAAAACTGCGAGTGAGAATGACATGTTAATTTTCATAGGTTTGAAAACAAAACAACCCCTCTTTTTTAAGACCTGTTTTTGGAAAATTTGTTTTCTAAGAAAAATCATAAAGAGGACATGATATTTATTTATTTATTTATTTATGTATGTATTCATTATTGCTAAATTCCTTGCAGAAATTGTTGAGGAAAGTCGTTCTTCAGTGAATCCAGAGGAGATCTCAAGATTAGAAGAATTTATTCCCACCAGACTCACTTGTCTCACACTGCTCCAAGTCTCCATCACTGTTTCTATGGCTGAATTCAACCTTCTTCACACACTAATTCCTCTCATCATTGGAGGCAAGGTGAGTGAAAAAATATAGACCTTTGCAATAAATGTGTCATTCATGTTTCATTTTATTTATACATCTGTCGGAGAGACAAAGTCATGACCCACCTCACTTTAAGAGTGTGATTGTGCAGATTTGCTTGCAAATTTAGTATATAACTTACTACTTAAATGTGCTTGATAATCAGAAGTATAACAAGGGTTACACAAACACAATTGAAGATAACAATACACAACCAATATTTGTTAACTTTTGTTGTCATTCCTCATATATTTAATCTCTTAGGTTCCACCAGGCCCAGTCAACGTATCCGCCTTTCGGCCGATGCGCCCCTTACCCTCAGCACAGTTCCAGGTGGAGCGGATAAAAGTGGAACACTCTGTGCCCATGTATGCTCCAGAGTTGGTCAGCATTGTCAGTGCTCTCAGCCAGCCTTCTGACAACCTTCTACATCACTGCTATGCACACTTTTACCTCAAGGTGAATATTGCAGTGTGTTGTATTCATTCATGACACGTTAACTAGAGAATACTGTATGACAGCTGTCCTTTTCATGCAATAAGAATGGGTCAAATTATAGTTTCATTATTTTGGCATCCAAACTACTTACCTGTTTTTTCATGTGACAATTCCAAAAATACTTATTTGGAATTGGTCAGATATAAGCAGTCAGAAGCGAAAAAACATTTCTGGTTGAAAATAAATACTTATATTTAGGGATGTCCGATAATGGCTTTTTGCCGATATCCGATATTCCGATATTGTCCAACTCTTTAATTACTGATACCGATATCAACAGATACCGATATCAACCGATATATACAGTCGTGGAATTAACACATTATTGTGCCTAATTTGGGCAACCAGGTATGGTGAAGATAAGGTACTTTAAAAAAAAAATTAAAAAAAATTAAAATAAGATATATAAATTAAAAACATTTTTTTGAATAAAAAAGAAAGTAAAACAATATAAAAACAGTTACATAGAAACTAGTAATTAATGACAATTAGTAAAATTAACTGTTAAAGGTTAGTACTATTAGTGGACCAGCAGCACGCACAATCATGTGTGCTTACGGACTGTATCCCTTGCAGACTGTATTGATATATATTGACATATAATGTAGGAACCAGAATATTAATAACAGAACGAAACAACCCTTTTGTGTGAATGAGTGTAAATGGGGGAGGGAGGTTTTTTGGGTTGGTGCACTAATTGTAAGTGTATCATGTGTTTTTTATGTTGATTTAATAAAAAACAAAAAAACAAAAAACAAACTATACTGATAATAAAAAAAACGATACCGATAATTTCCGATATTACATTTTAACGCATATATCGGCCGATAATACCTGCCGATATTATCGGACATCTCTACTTATATTGTTTTTATGTCAGCCACTAAACAAAAATGCCACACCTTATACTTATGAGCCAAATGACCTTTTACTGACCTTGATGACCTTTTCCCACCTGGTCATAAAAATCTCAGCACTGCAAGCTTCATGATGAGTGCCAGTCCTGCTCTGTTCAGTTTCAGGGGTTTAGAATGAATATAAACCGATGATATATCTGAAGAGCACTAATACTGCTGTGACCTTCCCCCATTACTGTGTTGGTTGTAGAGTTGAAATGCCTAGTTACGCTTAAATGTTCATAAAAATTACAATGCTAATGACAGTGCAGTAGCGCATGTGGTTTGCACTGCTGCTATATTTAACTACCCGTACTGTAAAAGTATTTTTTCAAGCATAGATGAACCTGTTTATGCATTTGCTACCACATTAATCGTATTACAGTTAAAAGCAGCCAAGATAAAGTACAGCAAATTACTTTTGACTTGCATTCTGTGGCAGATTAAACTACCGGTAGTTCCAAAAGATAACCTGCTTGGACTATTTATGATTTATTATGGATGAAAGTTGTGTAATTAAAATGCCTAATCAAATAGCTTACTCATCATTTTTTAAAAGGCTCTATCTCTGCATTAACTTTTGTTTAGTTCCCGACTAACACCCTAAATTGATGTGAAAACAATTCTAGGTAACTGCTGATATAAAAAAAGACCTGGAGGCTTCAGGCTGTCATGGAGCAATTATAAAGTCGATAGATTTTGGGATGCAACATGTAAATAATGAGCGCTGTTATGTATCAAAGTGGAAGGGATAAGAGATTTTAAATCATAGGGCAGAACTTTTGTACTGGCAAAACTCAGTGGAGACTAACATTTTTGCAGCAGATTCTTAAAAACACTAGTGGACTGTCAAACAGAGGATGTTTGACTAGCTTTTTTGGCAGTGGATCCTTAAAAACAGCAGAGTGGACCTGTTGTATAGATAGAGCAATATTTTAGAAACGCTGACAAAATAGACAAAAATCAAATGTCTACCGCAGAGGATGCTGGTTGTCGGGAATATATGAATTAAGACTAATAGTGAAGGGAGAAGTCCAGCCACCCGGTCCTTAGCTTTCTGGAATTGTGGCCCCTAAAAACAATTTAGTTGAATAACCCTGGATTGTGATACACTAGTCAGTTAGCAATGTGATGGCCAATGTCATTTCTGACACACTGCGTAATTAGTTATGTATTGGGAAACAACATGGGCAGCACGGTGGAACAGGGGTTTGTGCATGTGCCTCACAATACGAAGGTCCTGAGTAGTCCTGAGTTCAATCCTGGGCTCGGGATCTTTCTGTGTGGAGTTTGCATGTTCTCCCCGTGACTGCGTGGGTTCCCTCCGGATACTCCGACTTCCTCCCACCTCCAAAGACATGCACCTGGGGATAAGTTGATTGGCAACACTAAATTGGCCCTAGTGTGTGAATGCGAGTGTGAATGTTGTCTGTCTATCTGTGTTGGCCTTGGATGAGGTGGCGACTTGTCTAGGGTGTACCCCGCCTTCCGCCCGAATGCAGCTGAGATAGGCTCCAGCACCCCCCGCAACCCCAAAAGGGACAAGCGGCAGAAAATGGATAAATGGATGGATGGATGGATGGGAAACATGATGAGGATCAACAATATAAAGTACAGTACTAGAGCAGTATGTTGATGACTAAATTATAAATCAATATCTACCAATTGCTTGGATTTTACTGACGTCACGTCAGGTTCACGTGCCGTCCATTAAATATGCGTGGTGGTCGAGCTAGCTCTGTTCTCAATGGGTACTCCGTGCCATTTAGCCTTTCTCGAAGAAAAAATACCCTATGCTTGTGGTGTTTTCAGCTGTACAAATCGTCCAAATTGCATAAAGAATTCATATCTGTCATATCTATTCATATACTCATATCTATTCAACTCATATCTGCTTTTCGCAGGAAGATTTAAGCCTCTTTTGTACTCGGATAGTTTGGGCGCTGCTTGTTGTACAGCAGGCATCTGGTTTTCACTTCCGGGAAGAAGTCGTGTGACGGAATACAAGCAATTTGTTCATCTTTTTCTTTCTTTCCAGGTGTCTGGGTTCCAGGCAGGCCTTACATGCCAAGATAGCACTGGGGGATTCCTTCCACTGATCCCAGTCATTCCCTCTTTTAGCACAGCACTTTATGGGAAGATGATCCAGATGCCTGCATACTGGTGAGTTCGAAGATTCTAAGATTGGAAAAAAACTTGACCCTAAACTATGCATGCAACATATACATGTAATTTATTTCTACACTTTTTCTGACAAGTATTAATGAGTGAATTATTGTGTCAAAGTTTTGCACGGTAATACTTGCTCATTCTCAGTGTGCCCTTTGAAGCATTGCAAGCAACCCCTCATAATTCTAAGTCTTTGTCAAGGTATTAGCTGTGCCCTTTAATGTCAGTGATGACTCATAAGTAAACAACTGGCACTATGGGTAAGGTTAGATTTTAAAAATGGCTAGTACAGTATTAAGTGTCGTTGACTTATTTGACAAGCACTCTACTAAAGAATGTAAAAACAATTTGACAAAATTTATGTTTGTCAAATTGTTTAACCAGGTTAAAGATTCAAGAAAAGTGACAAATGGCTTTCTATTTGCCGTAATCTTTTGTGTGGATTTGTGTTCTTTGTTACATTTCTGATGTCTAGCAATAATTATTCAATATTTTCACATGCATGGCATCAATAAGACTTGATTCACAAAAATTACCACTTTCTAGTCAATCAACGGCTCATGTTCTATTCATTAGCCAACGTGTATGCAGTTTTAAATTAAAACAGCATATCAATCTCTGGCATTAGTTGTATTTGAGTATCGGTGGAAGACATCTGTGCAACTGCTAGCTGGGCATTTTCACACACGTTTATGAGGTTCTACCGTTTAAATGTGATTGGGACCGGTTTAACACAGTACAGGCGGTGTGTTCTTTGAGCATTTTCATGAGCAGACATTTGCTTCAGAGAATGCATTTTGGGAGTGGGCCAAAGCGAGGGTAGAAAGAATGTAAGGTTATTGTAACGTTACTATTCTCTGAGAACCTAGTTACTGGAACTATCTTCTATCACTGTCCTACTTACATTAAATTTGATGGACATATAGAAGAAATATACTGGGAATGCTGGCAATTCACCCGTAGTAGCTAATAGAGATGGTCTGACCGTCCCCTATGTCAAAGACGTTTGGTTTGTCTCAGAACAAAACGGTGACATTGGAATGTCCGTCATTGGTCAAGACTGAAGGCGCATCCAATTGTAGAGCAGAGATGACCTTAATAACATATTGTTCTGTATTTAGAAAGGGTCAGAGACATGTATAGTTCAGTGAGCAACTTTTTAGTATGGTTGAACTCAATCATTGGGAATTATTGGTAAAACTTATATTTTTCATCTTTTACTATTTACTCTATACAATATCTGGAAAACTGCATGGAATCTTTGCTTTTTTACTCACAACTTGCAGTGTTAAAGTTTAAAAATGTGTAGAGTTTTAACTTGGAATTCCATTTCCCCATTCATTTACATTCAAACCTGTCAAAGGACTGCAGATGGTTTTCCGGACATCTTCTCCAGACAATTACCGTATTTTTCGATTATAAGTCGCTCCAGAGTATACGTCGCACCGGCCGAAAAAAACATATATAAGTCGCACTCGACGTATATATGTATATATATATATATATATATATATATATATATATATATATATATATATATATATATATATATATCGTAAATCGATAAGTCACATTTTTGGGGGAAATTTATTTGATAAAATCCAACACCAAGAATAGACATTTGAAAGGCAATTTAAAATAAATAAAGAATAGTGAACAACAGGCTGAATAAGTGTACGTTATATGAGGCATAAATAACCAACTGAGAACGTGCCTGGTATGTTAACGTAACATATTATGGTAAGAGTCATTCAAATAACTATAACATATAGAACATGCTATACGTTTACCAAAAAATCTGTCACTCCTGATCGCTAAATCCGATGAAATCTTCTTCCTCGTTGTCACTCCTGGTATGCGCCGCTAGCGTCCTTTCTTTCTGCTGCTCGATCGCCTTTTTCTGCTGCATATTTCACTACGTCCAGCTTGTAATCTGCAGTACATGATTTCCTTTTCCGTGCCATTTTTGTTCAGCCCTTCTCAGGTTGTTTTTTTAAATGATCCATTTTAATAGCTACGGCAGTAGCATATAGCATGTAGCAGTTAGCATCCCATGACCCACAATGCACTTCTGCCATGACCCTCCCCCCGCCGAATTCTTATTGGTTGACGTATGACGATTGCTGACATTTGTTTCGTCTCTTCCGTGAATTAGATAAATAATATTATTTGATATTTTACGGTAATGTGTTAATAATTTCACACATAAGTCGCTCCGGAGTATATGTCGTATCCACGGCCAAGCTATGAAAAAAACTGCGAAAAATACGGTATTGTGTATGTAAGTTAGTGAGCAGGTCACACAGGCAACTGAAACCCCCCCCATTTAGTGTTATGTATGTGCAGGTCTTTGTCAAGACTCTGCTTTACATCTTTCCTCTCAATATGAAACTGCTAGTTGTTTGATCTCTAAGCGTGCCTTTTCTTCCTTGCCTACATCAAATAGTGGATGCAGATGTCAAATGGATGTTATTTTTTGTTCCATGTTTCTCTTTAAAAACGCCTCAAAGATCAATGCCCTACTCGAGGTTTTTTCTTAAAAATAACACTGACAAGCTTCCTCTGCATCTCTTTGAGAAGTTAAGAAAGGACTGTTATTCTTTTTTCTATGCATGACTTTGACTATATCATTATCAGTGATATATATTTTTGCACTTCCTTCCTTCCCATTTGTTACATAGTGTACATTTTTGGATTAGATTTCATCAACACTTTGGAAATATCTTCAAATTGGTCTCGATTTCAACTTTCCGTTACAAGGAAATGTGAATAGTATACTTAGAGAAGTAGTACATATTGTGATTCTGTCTCTTCGGTTTTTCCTTACTGTAGGTCCAGTAAGTCTCTTACCAGGCCAGACATGTACCGTATGCACACTCTTTGCTTGTATTTACACAATTGCAAGATGGACCATCTGTAAAGGTCCAGCTCTTTCTTCTGATGAGTTAGCTAACGGTCCTCTGTTTATGTAGCTTTTGGTCTCAGCATAAAGGCTCCTGTGGGCAACTTAGGGCTTTCAGTGAGGAAAGTACTTGCTCTGACATCCTTTCTCTGCCAATCTTGGCTTTAACTGGGCATGAGTTATTTTGTCAGACCTTGGATGTATCCAAATAAACTAAAATGTCTCTAAGCTAATTTGAGTGCTGTGTTATTGAGTGATCGCAGACCTTGTAATTCACTATTTTGAAGAATATGCTTGAAGGACCAAAATCCCACACAAGTTGGCCCTCATAAGTCTGTTATAGTTCGGACATTTAAGGTAGAGTTTGCCTAGATCAAGTGTGCCCCAATTTCGGCCTGCCAAGTCATTTTGTTTGACTCGCTAAAGGGTGGTTTCCCAAACATGAAATGTGTTCCGTTCACATTGCTGTCTCGTCCACATGTTCACGCAGGTAGCGCATGCACACAAGTATTTCAACAGAAGCAACTAACAATTTTCAGTCATGTTTTTGCGATTGGCTGTACATTCAATGATAGCTAACGTTGGTAGCTAAACTTTATCATTAGCTGAAGCTAATATGCGTGGAAATGTGTTAGGTACGGAAATAGTTATGAAATTTTGTGCTAAAAGCCGGAATAGGGCGGGGTATAATGCACTCTGTAAAATTAACAACCTCAAGGCACTTAAATATTGCAGATAAACCTGCATTTTGACTTCAACATTTCTAAATGGTTGACATGAACAATTAAATCTGAAAAGTTTTTTTTTCCCTTAATAAAAACATGGACGAAGCTATCATTAACTTTGTGCAAATTGCTTGTCAAATATCAAACATTTTTGACTTGGGGGTCGCATTGTGCTAAAAAAATTTGGTCGAGGGACAGAATACAATGATTGGCAAATTCTTTTCAACCTATATTCAGTTAAATACACTGCAAAGAAAAGATACTTAACGTTAAAACTGGTAAACTTGATTTTTTTTACAAATATTAGCTCATTTGGAATTTGATGCCTGCAACATGTTTCAAAAAAGCTGGCACAAGTGGCAAAAAAGACTGAGAAAGTTGAGGAATGATCATCAAACACTTATTTGGAATATCCCACAGGTGAACAGGCTAATTGGACATCGGTAGGTGCCATTATTGGGTATAAAAGCCATACAAAAACCGCCAACAATACTCCATTTACATTTCGTGACTTGAATATTAACCAAGTATTAGTGATATTAAAGTTAAAAAGTACCAATGATTGTCACACACACACACTAGGTGTGGCGATATTATTCTCTGTGATTTAACCCCCAATTCCAAGCCTTGATGCTGAGTGCCAAGCAGGGAGGTATTGTTATTATAAGCACTAACGCAGACAAACTATGTATAGCAGCGCCGTTATCACTGGATTGTGGCTATGTTGACATCATCGACCGGTGAGCTGCTTCCTCGCCTTGGTGCTCGTGAAAGTTTATTCTAGATAATAAATCATGCCTTTCACCTTGATCGTAGAAAGATGAGGGCATCATTTGACAGAAATGCTGAGAAAAAGACACAAAACTCAGTGGCCTAGTGGTTAGAGTGTCCGCCCTGAGATCGGTAGGTCGTGAGTTCAAACCCCGGCCGAGTCATACCAGAGACTATAAAAATGGGACCCATTACCTCCCTGCTTGGCACTCAGCATCAAGGGTTGAAAATTGGGGGTTAAATCACCAAAAATGATTCCCGGGCGCGGCACCGCTGCTGCCCACTGCTCCCCCCACCTCCCAGGGGGTGAACAAGGGGATGGGTCAAATGCAGATAATCATTTCACCACACTTAGTGTGTGTGTGACAATCATTGGTACTTTAACTTTAACTTAAAAAAGCTTGTTTTCATTCCCCTCTTCGTGTTGATTAGGAGTCATTCTTCATCTAAACCGTAATATACCAACATCCAAACAGTCGGAATCCTAATGACAACAGACATTGTACAGTGATGTTTTATTATGTTTGTTGGCTCTCATGAAGTCTACAGTGAGTAATAATCAGTGATATTGTTGAACAAAAAAAGCAAACGTTGTGATATGTTTTAGAAATTAATGCACCGTGTATGCTTAAATTGAGCAAAATGCGTAAATATTAAATGTTATTTTATATGTGCCCGTTACTACATAGCATATATACTTACATCGTGTATATAAAACCTTAATAGAGGTGTTTGGATGTTTTTTTAAGCGCTTTATAAGCAGAATAGAGTGACTCCTATAGGCTACATTGTAAGCAGACTTCTGCTTGCATTTATTTACTATTTAGAATGCATGAAAAAAAGAAAAACGTGTGTTTTTCTCTTACATAAGGATTGTGCATGATAGGCAAATTCCCCCAAAAAGTGCAGTTCCCCTTTACAAGCTGCCACTGTCATCTTAAATTTTGAAGATCACTGTCCACGGGCATACCTTGGATACATCAAAATATGTCCACAGCGCCGACATGCTGCCTTCACTCCAGACAACCCCGTGCGTAAGCTTACGTCATCACAACATCTGATTTCGACAGCACAGTTCCGGTAATCAAAGTACATCTTTTTCGGCGCCCACATTTTCGGTGCATCACTAGTCATTAGTGCGCAAATCATAAACGACATATATCCATTCATCCTGTAACTACCTGCTGATGGTAAAGTGTATGTTCGTGTGTTATGATGTTAATTTTTCCATGGTCTTGAACACACCGTGTTGGCGGAGAATGAAGAAGTGTTGCTGTGTGTCCAGGGGTGAAACACGAAGGCGGAAGTATATGCACGGAGGAAATACTTGCTTGAATTGGGCCTGTTAGCATAAGATTGGCAATAAAAGTTAAAAAGACCGTTGGACTTTGTGTCTTCTGCTGGAGGCTACAATGCATTATATTACTTTAGTTTGTTGGGTAGATGTTTAGGGCGCGTCCACGGGGAAGACCCATGTCACGTTGGAGAGACTGTCTCCCAGCTGGCGTGGGAACGCCTCAAGATCCCTTGGAAAAAGGTGGACAAAGGGAAGTCTGGCCTTCTCTGCCTAGGCTGCTGCCCCCGCAACCCGACTTTGGATAAACGAAAGCTGATGGATGGATGGATACTTTTGTTGTCACGTAAAAAACCCTCAAAAAACCTGGTTGCTATACTTTAAACCAGTGTTTTTCAACCACTGTGCCGCGGCACACTAGTGTGCCGTGAGATACAGTCTGGTGTGCCGTGGGATATTATCTAATTACACATATTTGGGTTAAAACATTTTTTGCAAACCAGTAATTATAGTCTGCAAATGATGTGTTGTTGTTGAGTGTCGGTGCTGTCTAGAGCTCGGCAGAGTAATCGTGTAATACTCTTCCATATCAGTAGGTGGCAGCCGGTAGCTAATTGCTTTGTAAAGGCAGGTAAAAATGTGTCTTATCCTTAAACCAAAAATAAACAAAAGGTGAGTGCCGCTAAGGAAAGGCATTGAAGCTTAGGGAAGGCTATACAGAACGAAAGTAAAACTGAACTGGCTATAAAGTAAACAAAAACAGAATGCTGGACGACAGCAAAGACTTACTGTGGAGCAAAGACTTACTGTGGAGCAATGACGGCGTCCACAATGTACATCCGAACATGACATGACTATCAACAATGTCCCCACAAAGAAGGATAAAAACAGCTGAAATATTCTTGATTGCTAAAACAAAGTAGATGCGGGAAATATAAGACATGAAACTGCTACAGGAAAATACCAAAAAAAGAGAAAAAGCCACCAAAATAGGAGCGCAAGACAAGAACTAAAACACTACACACAGGAAAACAGCAAACAACTCCAAATAAGTCAGGGGGTGATGTGACAGGTGGTGACAGTACACCTACTTTGAGACAAGAGCTATAGTGATGCATGGTTGGTTATGGTTTAAATTCATATCCAACAATTGCGACAACGTCTTTTTACTGTCAACTGAGTTTATGATTTCTGCTGGTGGTGTGCCTCTGGATTTTTTCAACGCAACAAATGTGCCTTGGCTCAAAAAAGGTTGAAAAACACTGCTTTAAACAACAATCCACTTGATCACTACAGTACAGTACTACAGAGCCTACAGTAGAGCAGAGGTTGTGTGGGTTATGGATGCATTGAATACCAGATTAGGTTTCTTTAAATCTACTGTTACTAAGATCAGGAGCACAGCATCTGTGGGTTGACACCTTATTCTATTTCACAACTTTATTCGGTATGTTTAGATGGCAAACTGTGATTTTTCTTCTTTTTGTAAATATTTTTTTTAAGATATAGCAATATCCATTATATTTTTGGCTTTACAACTGTTATCTTATGTTCCCATAACACTGTGCGTATTACATTTGACCACCCACAAATATACCCATTGATCTACACTTTTGCAACACTCAATCCCATGTATTATCAGAGTGATTTGTGTCCTATATCTTTCCACTTATTTATATGCATACGCCTTACATACACATCTACCATTGCAATGTTTAAAGCTTCCGATTTCCCCGGTTCTCAGTTTCAATTGTTCTAGCTGTTAAGCCCTTAATGGCACATAAGTGCAATAAAACATAGGAGAATGTTGAGGGACATTAGAAGGGGTGTTAGAAGTACCACCTGCATTGATATCCCCAAGAGTACTTCTCACCTCACACTCACACCACGCGATATTCCCTCTGTAGAGCCACCTGAAAGCAGCAGCATATGGAGGCAGGCCAAGACCTGGGCCCACCAGCCCCGTCTACCAACAAAACCACAGCAGCTTAGTGTGACTGGTCACATTGCAGGCTGTATTTCAGACCCACGTCAGCTTTTATGTGGCACTTTTAGCAGCCCCTATTTCTCGCTCAGCTATTTCGGAGGGGATAATTTCTCAGGCCATGTGGCATTACAGGTGCATGTTATTTCACCACAAAAAGCCCATTTGAACTGGGAGAGATTCTGACAGAGGAGAAAGCTGCTTTCCCTTAAAATCTAATTATAGCAATAACTCCATTACATTATCATTTTTATTTTGTTTTTAGTACCACCTGAAGGATTGCTTTATGTGAAGTTAAAAAGTCTATTACTAAATTTGGGACCAGTAGTCTAGACTCGACATGACTTCTTGCGGTGATTTATGAAGGCTGCTTGAGGCCTCTGAGGCTGTAATGAGATTGTAATGCCTCATTATTGTGATCATAGTTAGTCAATCTGTCTTTGCGCACAACCGAAAACAGGGGCACAATGCCACACAGAATTAAGTTATGTTTAGCAAATACACCACAAATAATGATAGCAGATGAGAAAATATATGCTTAATTATGATACAGTATCATGGAGCACCATTGTGGTGTAAAAAAATCCTAGTATGATTCCTCTAAATTCTGATGAACAAGATATAACATATATTTTGGCCCATAGAGCTGAATGTGGGAGCAGTTCCTGCTTGCCTAGTATTTGAACGACCTCATAGCCGTGCCCTCCAATTCCAGTCAGTGTGTCCTTCAACCAGGTTTATTCCACCAACCAACGATTGCTTACCATCCTAAATGAGTGGTTTTATACACATTTTAAAGTCCCCCGACGGATCTTCTGTCTAATTCAGCGGTTCTTAACCTTGTTGGAGGTACCGAACCCCACCAGTTTCATATGCGCATTCACCGAACCCTTCTTTAGTGAAAAATATATATATATATATTTTTTTTCAAATTCAAGACAAAGGTGCACAAAATGAACCATGCGCAAACATCACGTTGTTCAAAGAACAAAACCAACACAGTGCATGAACTCAAAACAAATTACACACCTGCAAATCAGTGTGATTTCTGCTGTTGCCGTATCCATAATACGCAGATAGGGAGAAGTTTTTATTTACACGATGAGTCGGATGTGTCTCGCCCTCCGCGGCGGAGGGTCCGCCGAACCCCTGAGGCCGACTCACCGAACCCCTAGGGTTCGATCGAATCCAGGTTAAGAACCACAGGTCTAATTCATAAAAAAGTGACCTTTAATTACTGCTCAAATCATGTTCAGCTTTGGTTTGTCGACCTGGAAATATACAGTACATGCAGGGAACATCAAGTGGAGTTGAACAAGGCAATACAAATATTACTTCAGGTCATTCTCTGTTCTTAAAACAACATGAACATGATTGAATATTTTTCGAAAGAAAACATTTCCCCATGATTAATCTCCCAACAAGTGGACTTTGTGTATTAACAGGTGTGTAGTAAAGACCTGCAATTGCACATGATGTAATATTTTTCCACTCCACACTGCATACTGCAAAGCGCAGGAGTGCAAAGTGTTGTAACCGGCAAGTTAAAACATCATATTTCAGGTGTTATGCAGGCTATAAAGCGTGTTGCCCAGTTTTTGGTGTCAAGACATTTTTATTTGGTTAGGTGTAGCAAGGAGCTCTGTGACACGGTAATGAAATTATTCCAAGTTACATGTTCTGACTGATATTACAGAATTCAACCATACCTTTCATGTCAACTGGTATCTCAAATCAGGTTGATTTTTTTTTTGCACTCTAATGCACTGTCCTGGGGGCAAAAGTAAGGCCCCCATTAAATATTAGTTCTTTAGAGAAATACAGACATAAAAATTGGGTCTTTTTTTTTCTTCAAATTATATCAATCAACTAGGTGGCCAGTTGACCATCTGCAGATTCTCCTTGTTACCATGAATAAAATCCTCGCCTGAAGTTATTACAGCCTTATTTAACTCCTGCTGCTCCAGTCTAATGCAGATTAAGTGCTTACACTCGCACTGCTTTTTCAAGTTGCACACCTCGGCCATGTTTTTCCGGTGATTTCTTTATTTAATTTAATAAATAATATGCGCGTCTTCTTTTCAGCCCTGTTTTTCACACTTACTTTCTTCTGACCTATGTTTGGAAAAACACAATTTTGTCAGTCTTGCTATCTATCACTAGATAGCTGGTTAGTTAATACTATCGTGTGAGACACCAAATATTTGGTGGATCATACAGGGTTCAGTGTGGCATGTTCTATGCCAACTAGCAGTAAGGAGGTATCTGAAGCTGGCACGTCACTCAAACTTTTGCTTGCAATTTAAAGCAAAAAATTAGCGGATTGTTCATAAATTCATAAGGTGGGGCACTTCTAAGCCAAGGTACCATAAATGTGTACATCTTTTTTAAATGTATGTTAATGAACATACACTAAATTGTTGAAAACATGACAGATTAAGCAAAAGTAAGTTTCATTCGTGGCCCCAGACCTAAGTGAAAAATTAATTTGACCCTACCCTAAAATGATATAAATGTAACTGTTAATGTTAAAAAATCT
Source organism: Nerophis lumbriciformis (assembly GCF_033978685.3). Taxonomy (NCBI): domain Eukaryota; kingdom Metazoa; phylum Chordata; class Actinopteri; order Syngnathiformes; family Syngnathidae; genus Nerophis; species Nerophis lumbriciformis. The sequence goes on along the minus strand of NC_084551.2, from coordinate 11,457,537 downwards.
TGTTTTCAATGTACATCCTCCCCATGCAACACATTAAACAATTATATATTGTATCATCTTGATTCTGATAATACCCAAATCTTTGTCCCTCTAAAAAGATAAAGTGACACATGTTCTAGTGTGTGAATGTGAATGTGAATGTTGTCTGTCTATCTGTGTTGGCCCTGCGATGAGGTGGCGAATTTTCCAGTGTGTAGCCCGCCTTCCGCCCGAGCTCCAGCGCCCCCCGCGACTCCGAAGGGAGTAAGCGGTAGAAAATGGATGGATGGATGGATGTTTAAAATCTCTTTTAAATTGTCTTGAGGACATAAAAGCATGGTTAGTGGTAAACTTCCTAAATGTAAATGAGAATAAGACAGAAATAATTTAATTTGGCTCAAATGTAACCAGAATGCTCACCCCAGTGACCTGGACCCCCTGATGCCTTTTTTTTTTAAACCCACAGTCGCAAATCTTGATTTTAAGTCTGACAGTGATTTTAAATGGGAAAATCAGAATAACCGTGTTGTTCGATCAAGTTTTTATCATCTTAGACTTTTAGCAAAAATTAAATCGGTTTTCTTTTAACCACTTTGAGTAGGTAATCCATTCTTTTATTCAATCATGTTTGGACTACTGCAAGTCACTTTATTTACTTTATATACACTTTATGTACCACAAAATATGCACATTTTACAGTCACTTATGACAATATAACAGGGTTCATGTTTGCACATGGGCACTTAAAACAAAAAAAACATATACAACTTACCTCAATATATTTTCTCTAATTGGAAGTGGAATTTACATTTTTACTGACATTTCTTCGGACACAGATGACAGCGCATGGTGTAGCTGTTCTTTTTCGTAGTTCGTAAGTCAACATTAAAGAGCCTCGTCTTATCTGACTGAGAGTCCCACACTGTCATGTCACTTTTTGCTACAGTGGCCAACAGTGCAGTCATGTGACGCCAGGCTCCATTTGAATGGTGAAATGGAACTAGTGTTTATTTTGGATTGGTGAAACGGAGTCCTGTGAAGGTGCCCGCTGGAAGAAGTCTCTGTGACAAGCCATATAATTTGGCTTTGCAAACAGTAATCAATAGATTATAAATAAATGATGTCGAAAAAAATGAAGTGATCGGAACGGCGTAAAAGTAGCGGGTTTTTTTTATACTCAGTGGCCTAGTGGTTAGAGTGTCCGCCCTGAGATCGGTAGGTCATGAGTTCAAACCCCGGCCGAGTCATACCAAAGACTATAAAAATGGGACCCATTACCTCCCTGCTTGGCACTCAGCATCAAGGGTTGGAATTGGGGGTTAAATCACCAAAATGATTCCCGGGCGCGGCACCGCTGCTGCCCACTGCTCCCCTCACCTCCCAGGGGGTAATCAAGGGGATGGGTCAAATGCAGAGGACAAATTTCACCACACCTAGTGTGTGTGTGACAATCATTGGTACTTTAACTTTAACTAACTTTATATTCACAAAAATACCCGAGTAAAAGTAAAGTATGATGCATTAAAACTACAATTACAATTTATCTAAAAAGTTACATGAGTAAATGTAGCGCGTTAGTACCCACCTCTCCTTAAGTAAGACTGAATCCTCTCTGGAACAGTGTTCTTTAATCATTTGATGATTTCACATTATATGGTGCAACAGTATCTAATTTTAGACATTTCAAATTGTGCCCACTGTTAAGGTTAACTTCATAAAATTTTTTTTTTAAATTGTTTAGTTATATTACCTAAATATTATTAAATTGGAAATGAAAATTAATATTAAAAGGAGAATCCAGATGTTAAATTCAAGTGCAGATATACATGTTTTAGGTTGATCGAATCACAATTAATGGCAAAATTACCGATTTCACAAATTGAACTTTGTAGGAGGTAAAACAATAGAAATTGGGTTAGGTTAGATGGATTACTGGTAAGTGCATTATCACTGGTAAACAATCATCTCTCCATTACTTACATATGATATTTTTGCTGCTGCATAGTCCATATTTTTACATTCTATCTTTAAGCCCCAAATAATATCCAACGACTCTCGTGTCATTTTATCAACTCAATACATTGCAGCATCTGTCAGTAAAACTTGAACATAAACGTGAAGAGTAATTCTTATCTACTAATAATGAACCACTTGTCCTCCACAGCTGGACATGTTATAGTCAGGAAGCTACACTCACACAATATGATACACTCTCATACACAGGCCTCTTGATATGTTTTCCTTTAACGACTGATGGACCACGTCATTGCCATTTTTTCGCCTTGCGGTCTGCAGCTGTCTGCACAACTTGATTAAAACATTTCTTTTAGTAATCCCTGTGTAATGAAGCTCTCTCTAGAGAATGTGTATGTTGTGGGTTAGGAGTGCTCCAGATGGGTGTGTGTGAGGCAGAGAGGGAGTTTTAGAGAGAAACGAGAAGCCCGGTTTGATTCTACTGTTTCTTACTTAAAGCATTACAGGACTGATGACGGAGTAACACACACATTGGACACCATTGACACTTGGGAACCACAACACTTCTAATAGTGTCCAGAAATAAAGCCTCTGCCTTAACGTAATTCAGGCTCGAATTTAGAACCAAAGTGTTTTTTAGATCTGTCATTATTGTCTATGATTTTGTGAAGCTATTGACTTTATTTGAATACATTTTTCCTTTAAACAGTCAGTGCAGTTGATCCGCAATTGTGGACCTCACCTGATATGGGAAATTGTTTTCTGAGGAGGAGTTTTCTGTAAACCGTATGATGTGGAATTCTCTTTCTGCATTTTTTAAATAATATTATGTTTATTTAAATGCATAGGGTTGTGGAATGGCTTTGTTTCAACTCACTTCAAATATGTCCATCACTGATTTTCAATGTTTTTTATGCCTCAGAAATCTAGCCGTGTTCTCACAACCTTTACAAAAGTAACACCTCAAGATGAATCCATACTAAATTCCAACTAAAATGTTTTCTAAATTTAAAGATGCCCCAGTCCCAGTGTTTTAACTCACAAAATGAGTGCCTTCCACACATTGTTGTGAACCGCTAATTTATATAAAGTACCTGCCAAAAGTTAGGACACACTCTTTCACGTCACCTAATAGGAACAAATGTTCAAAGATTTTACTGGTACACTATTAAAGGAGCTCTCAATTTAATGGTCGTTTGGATTGATACTGTATGACTGCTGACAATGAATTGGAGATTCAGAGACTATTTTTATTTTACTACTTTTATACCACCCCTAAGGCATTTTCTTAATATGGTGATGATTTTGGCGGTTACAACTTGTAGCTAGGAATGGGCAATACGGCCTAAAATCTATATTGCGATATATAGTGCATCTTCCTGCGATAACGATAAATATCACAATGTATTGTTTGGCATATAAATGATAATATTCGAAACAGGTTACAAAGGCTCCTAGTTTGGCTGATGACATATGCGGTAACAATATGTGTCATTTCCAGTAATATTTTATTAAAGCTATTATTAATTTACTTGCTTATTTACTACTGACAGAACCATGTTACAACAGAAAGTAACCAGCTATCGACGCTTGTGTTAAAATGTAATAAGCACGTATTCTTCTGTTTTTTCAATACCGGTACTTAACATTGGTTTCGGGCGATCCTTCAATACCAAGTAGTTACAGGGGCAATATTGGTCATTCCGATGTTCATACTTAACATTTTTAGGATCATTAAATGATACAAATATTTTTCACAGTTACAATCAGACACAAAATACAGGATAGTGGTGTAACAATATCGGTTAAATATTGAAGTGATTTCTTACCTGTCTGTTTGAATTCCTTCGGTTTTTACCCTTAAACTCCCCGTGTGAAGGGACTTATTTCCTGAGTTTGTAAACAATAACAAAAACAACAAAATATTTTTTTTGACAATAAAAATGATCAATTTAACCACTTAAGTATTGACCAGATACTTATATACTTAGTATCATTACTGTCAATATTTGTATCAATCCGCCCACATCTTAAATGTATCAGGAGTTCTGGCTTAGCGGTTAAGGATTAGCATATCCTTCTACAGTGTGTAGTGTAGCATGTTTAGCTATTTCTCGTTCTTCAGTGATGATACTTGTAAAATATATTGTTTATTTGCTGCCACGAATGTGACGATTAGTGAATGCCACAGTGGTTGAGGAAGTGTTTGTTTGCTTGTTGCTATCAAATCTGTAAAGACAGCTAGGATGTGTAATCAACATGCATTATCACAACATAACGATGGCATTAAAAACGCTATTGTCTGTCAAATTTATATAATTTATATCGGATATATTGCCCAACTCTATTTGTAGCATTCATTTTTGTAAGTTGTTTTTTTTAGTAAACTTTTTTACTCTCTTACCATTCTTGTCTAACTTTACTCAACATGTTGCACCCTTTGTCTCCTTTTTTCATGAATCAGTCAAGCAACTTTTGACTTGCTCAAAACTACGAAACATGTTCTAATTTTCAGGATTTTAAACCTTTAAGTGTCTAAATGTGTTTAATAGAAGTCAGTTATTTTTCCCAGATGATATATTTGGCATTACACATTGCAATCAAGCCCATTTTGTTGCTAATCTTTGACATATTCAAGACCGCAATCATCACCAAAGCCCATCCCCTTTACAGGAAAGACACGCCCTTTTTTGTGTCTTTTGTAATAAATACTCACATAATTCAAGAAGTCAAACTGCAATATAATGGCTTAAACTCCTTAAACTGATTTGAATGTTTTTAAACAAGTTTGAGGTTTAGTGATTAATGAAGAGAAAAAGCAGAAAAAGATATTGATGTATGATGATGACAGTGTTAGTTTACATGTACATGGTTGCCTCCAAAATGCCTCACAGGTAGTACATTTTAGTGTGGGACAAGGGATTTTTATTGTTGCTTCACTTAGGAAACAAGAGCAGACACTTCTTGACTGTTTTCATTCGGGATTGTTTGCTTTTGTTAATTAAGGAAGGCTGTGACAGTGAATGATTAGTAGAAACTTTAGATAACGTCACTGGCTCCAAGACAGTGGCTATCTATTTCATCTGTCTGACAAATATGTCAGTCTATAAGTGATTATATTGGTGCTGCCGTGGACTTAAGTGATTCAGGTATGCCAAATGGTGGAAAAAAGCAGACTGGACAGACAGATTGACTTTATTATTCAGATTTAGTTTTTTTTGCTTCTTAGAATCTAGCTGTCATTATCCTTTCAACTATTCCAACTTTTTTTTTTTTTTAAGTTTATTTAAAAAGAATGTTTTAGTTCAAGTGGAATGTTCCCATCCAGATCTCATTACAGATGTAAACTCTAAGGACTATGATATTGTGTAAGTGAAGCTACTCCTTTGTGGTCCATTGACCAGACACCTTGCTTCACATCTCCTGTCGACCCCCTAAACGCCACAGCTGTCTTTGTCACTGTTTTAGAGAGAGTGAGGGAGCTGGTTTTTGGTGCTCCACAGGATATGAGTAATTACAAAAACGAACACTGCAGAAAACGGTCTGTCGGTTCCAAGCTTTTATTCAGAGACACTGTATAAATCATTAGGACGAGCTGCTCTTGGCAATATTCTTTTAATCATGGCAAGATGCTGATCTTAGAATGGGGGGAAAAGGATTTGCAGACAACAGGTGGCTCTCCAGTTCAGGAGTTTTTGCTTTCATGGAGCTTCTGTCATTTCCATTACTCCCAACATATGGTGATTTCAACACTTTATTGGGCATCTAATCACACAGATATATTGTACAAATGCATATACAGGTGCATCTAAATAAATTAGCTATAAATACTGTATTAATAAAATATTGTGCATTTGAGTTCTGTTTATACTTGGAAACTATTTTATGCATCAGGAAGTATTTGCTAATGTTTAATTTGCTAATTTTAGCGCAGCGCTAGTAGTTGAACAAGGTTGAACTTTTTTTTAACAATATTTAAGTTTATTGAGGTTTGGAACATTGTTGTTTATTAGCTCTAAAATATAATTATCAAAGCAATGAAGAAACTAAAAAATATTTTCCAGAAATATGTCACTGTGTGTACTGAATCGACAAGAGAAACACGCAAATAAATGAACTTTTTCACATTCTGATTTAATGAGAAGCACCTGTGTTCTACCTCAAAGCCCCTCTATTTAAATAAACACATGTATAACCCTGTAAAGTTTTGAAGCAACAGCTCACCACTTACGGATCCTGCATTTGTCCTAGTGCTTTGTTTTGTCATAAGACTCCCATCTTATTAATACTTTTTCTAATTTGTGCTGATATTTAGTATCTTCTGCATTTTGTGAGATGCTCATACAACAAGCATATTTCTAGACATTAGTCTTTTTTCCTTTTTTAAACATGTTTTTGTCCATGTTTTTAGAGTAGCCAGGCTTATTGTCAGCCTTGATTTTAGTACTGTTGACCCAACTTGTTTTATTAGTCTGAGTGTAGGTGTGCACAGGTGTGACCGTGTTTTGCTAATGAAACAGTAACATTTTTGGCGTGAAACGATTGTGTATGTTTTAAAACATTAATGTATATGTCTTGTTACATGTAAATGCCCTTTTTTGGCTTTTTTCCACCATTTAAGTTCTTCAATCAATCAATGTTTATTTATATAGCCCTAAATCATAAGTGTCTCAAAGGGCTGCACAAGCCACAACGATATCCTCGGTACAGAGCCCACATAAGGGCAAGGAAAACTCACCCCAGTGGGACGTCGATGTGAATGACTATGAGAAACCTTGGAGAGGACCGCATATGTGGATAACACCCCCCCATGGGGGGTTCTTATGTGGCCTCTGTTGCAGAAAAATTTTACCTGGTTGTAAAAGCCACAGCCGTATTTGCCTAAAAATAGATATGACCACTGTAAACTGATTAGCATACGTACCAGTGGCCTGTATGGATCTTTGACAAATTTGGTGGTTTATGATCGTTTTACACCATTTAGTAACCAGCATTTAGGATTATTCCTTTCTTACTGACTTTCTGTCTGTTTTATGTTCACATTGGACCAGGACAGAGTGGAAACCAGTGAGGCACTATTATCTGTTCGGTTTTGCTGCCCATAACTCAAGCTCATAGCTTCTTCATAACGCCATGCCCTGTTTTGCTCTATTTTGACTTCAGCAGCACACAGGAAGACCAGCGTCCTGGTCAGTCAGTCACAAACCGAGTAGTTTGGGAGTCTTCCAGTTGGCCTTGCCTCCGTTTAGTCAAAATCTTAGGACAGGTCTCGAAATGGTGCTTAATGTTGAAATATACTAGACCAGGGGTGTCCAAAATTTTTGACTTGGTGGCTGCATTGGGCTAAAAAAACTGGCCGGGGGTCAAAAGCAGACTGCATGCATGTTTAGTAACACTGTGTGTGTGTGTGTGTGTGTGTGTGTGTGTGTGTGTGTGTGTGTGTGTGTGTGTGTGTGTGTGTGTGTGTGTGTAAATGTGTGTATATGTAAGTGTGTGTGTGTGTATAAGTGTATATATGTGCGTGTGTGTGTATATATGTACATATGTGTGTGTATGTGTATATATATATACCAATGTGTATATATAGATATCTGTACAAATGTGTGTGTGTGTGTATATGTGTGTGTGTGTGTGTGTGTTTGTTTGTACATATTATAATGATATGATGGATATATAATTGGATATTAAGTGTATGTGAAAGTTTCCGTGACGACCTTCTTAAAGTTTTGTAATCAATCAAAAATATCAAGCAGCTAAAACGCGCCAAACATGGATACTTATAGAGAGATTGTTTTAAATGTTTTCCATAATGCACTCTAATGGGTTTAAATAGATGTCATTTAGAATTTTTTTATGGCGTTTGGACGTTTTTCATAATATCCACATTGTTCAGTGAGCAGGTTATGTTATGTGTGACTATGCTTTTTTTGCACTAGGGAGGGTTGTTTGGATTGTGTCATATAGGTAAATGCTGTGCTGTTATTTGGAAGTTCTTTCAAAGGTCATTGTTCTGATTTACTCACATTGTCCGCAAGATGGCAGCAAATATGGAACATTTAGAGATTGCCTGTTTTGTTGAACTCATGACATCTCGCCAGCTAAAGTAAAGAGGCCAAGTGCGAGCAGAAGTTTGGACACACCTGCACTAGACAAAAGCTAATTTTATAAGCTGGAATTATGTTTTTTTTGTCACTCCTGAATTTTGATTTCCAATTTAAAAATATTTGTAATGGCTGTGTTCATAGAAAAGTTATTGGCTTAAAGCAGTGGTCCCCAACCTTTTTGTAGCTGCGGACCGGTCAACGCTTGAAAATTTGTCCCACGGACCGGGGGGTGGGAATGGTATTTTTATTTTATTTTTTTTTTGTCATAAATAAATACAATCATGTGTGCTTACGGACTGTATCCCTGCAGACTGTATTGATCTATATTGATAAATAATGTATATATTGTGTTTTTTATGTTGATTTAATAAAAATAAAAATATTTTTATTTTTTTTGTGCGGCCCGGTACCGGTTCGTGGCCCGGTGGTTGGGGACCACTGGCTTAAAGGACTGCTGTGAAGTTAACTCGTCGATTCAACGAGGCATTGATGTTTAGGCCAACGAGCAAGTTTCTTAATTTATGAGTCAGTCAGCATCTCAAATGGGTTGTGGGCCCACTTCTGGTGGGTCTCAACATAACAGTAGAAGTATAATTTAATGAGTTCTACTACCCAGGTGGCAAATTCAACCTCAGTGTTGCACACACCACAGCGGTGAGTGACACTTTGTTCGCGTTAATTAGACATGTGTTTAATTCCTGTTTCTGTTTAAAGTTGTAATGCTTCTTTTTGCTTATCAGGCCTTTTTCAGTGATGATTGCAAAGCTCTGCCAGCTATTTACAGGAATCTGAAATGTCTGGCTGTCCTCACATCCAACATTCCCGAAAGATTCTAATGAGAATTGCTGCTTCTCATTCAAGTCCAAGATCCACGTGGCCTTTTTACAATGAGTTGGGCATGACATAATAAAAACAGGTGCATAATTAAAGTTTTAGACGACCACATGCACATGGCAGCTCCCTTAAAACGCTTAAACACTTGAATAAGCCAAAAAGCCTTCATCTTTTGCCAGTCGGCCGATTGAAGTGGCTTTGCAAACACATTCGCTCTGCATGTGGGGGACATTATTGTTGCAGGGTCCCCTTCACTTTCTTTTGTACATCAGCAAAATGTAACTCTGTGTACACATGGACACAGGCATGCACAAACACATGAAAATCTGTTTGATTGATGTCAAGCTCTATAGCATGCAGCAGTCGTGATTTTAATAGTTTAGAAGCTTGACATTGCGTGGTTGCCAAGTGTACCACATGTCGCTCTGCATTTAAAATGTGTGTGCAATCAAGGTAAACCTATTGACCCTGTCACTTAAGAATTTTCTCTTTTGTTTTGGTCCATGCTATTTTCTTTTATCACACTTTCTCTCTATATGTGTCCTTTATGCTTGCCCTTCTCCAAGACATCACGCCGTTACTTACTCTGTGCCCCGTCTACAGCTAGCAGCTTGTCTCACTCTGCTGAACCACACTCGAGCAGAGAAAGAGAGAAAGGCAGAGATGAAGAGCACATAGAAAGGGAGAGAAGTTAACCGATTGCAGAGCTTCTGAGCAGGGGAGAAAGAAACCTTGTGACATAGAGCCCACTTTATATGGGATCAGACCAAAGTGAATGTGTGATTTAAATTAACTGTGATGTTCATTCCTGACACGCCACAGCCATCCTTGGAGTTAGTCACAGTTCTGTTTTTTTACCAACACTTAAAGGGGAACATTATCACAATTTCAGAAGGGTTAAAACCATTAAAAATCAGTTCCCAGTGGCTTATTTTATTTTTCGAAGTTTTTAATTTTTTTTTACCCATCACGCAATATCCCTAAAAAAAAGCTTCAAAGTGCCTGATTTTAACCATCGTTATATACACCCGTCCATTTTCCTGTGACGTCACACAGTGATGCCAATACAAACAAACATGGCGGATAGAACAGCAAGATATAGCGACATTAGCTCGGATTCAGACTCGGATTTCAGCGGCTTAAGCGATTCAACAGATTACGCCTGCATTGAAACGGCTGGTTGTAGTGTGGAGGCAGGTAGCGAAAACGAAATTGAAGAAGAAACAGAAGCTATTGAGCCATATCGGTTTGAACCGTATGCAAGCGAAAGCGACGACAACGACACGACAGCCAGCGACACGGGAGAAAGCGAGGACGAATTCGGCGATCGCCTTCTAACCAACAATTGGTATGTGTTTGTTTGGCATTAAAGGAAACTAACAACTATGAACTAGGTTTACAGCATATGAAATACATTTGGCAACAGCATGCACTTTGAGAGTGCAGACAGCCCATTTCAGGCGCGCTAAGAACATATATTTTTCCACGATTTCAGCACTCAGGTTAACCATACCTAAATAGACACAAAATACTGCGTTACACAAGACTACCCGATTGTACTCGAATGATTGAAAAAAATAAATGTTTTTAAGCTAAATTATTGGTAAACACAGTTTATGTATAATAATTTACGTAAAACCGCGAGTAATGAATACAATTTTCATCAATTAATATATTCTGTAGATATACACTCATCCGCTCTCTTTTCCTGAAAGCTGATCTGTCCAGTTTTGGAGTTGATGTCAGCATCTGCTTTGAGTGTCGCAGGATATCCACACATTCTTGCCATCTCTGTCGTAGCATAGCTTTCGTCGGTAAAATGTGCGGAACAAACGACTGACCATTTCGTCGGCTTTCCCCACAGCCTCGTATTTTGAACAAATTTCGTCCAATTTCTTGCCACTTTCGCATCTTTGGGCCACTGGTGCAACTTGAATCCGTCCCTGTTCGTGTTGTTACACCCTCCGACAACACACCGACGAAAGTGAGAAAATGGCGGATTGCTTCCTGATGTGACGTCACGTTGTGACGTCATCGCTCCGAGAGCGAATAATAGAAAGCCGTTTAATTCGCCAAAATTCACCCATTTAGAGTTCGGAAATCGGTTAAAAAAATATATGGTCTTTTTTCTGCAACATAAAGGTATATATTGACGCTTACATAGGTCTGGTGATAATGTTCCCCTTTAAGAGAGTAACGTCTTACGCATTGCTACTTGCATTGTATTTATTTGCATGCAAACAAGGTGTACTGCACTCTGGTGATTATATGAATATTCACAAAATATAATGCACATCCACAGAAATGAATAATACGATTTGTCATACTGTACGTTTATGACCTCATATTTGTATGGATTTGATTTAAGAGTTATTTATGAGGACAAGCACACTTGTTTGTGTGATATTTGTCGAAGAATCCGTACATCTGGTGGTCGTCACATTGCAAGTGGTTTTATGACCTGAGTCAGAGATTTGAAAAGCTTTTGTTTCAAGATGTTTGTCTGTGTGTGTGGTAAGATGTACAGTACATGCTGAGAATAAGAGAGCACTGCAAAGTGAATGTGTGTGCGGGATAATAAAAAAAACAAAAAACAATTGTCTTTCGGAAAAAGCATGCCTTTCACATGTGTGCACACAAACACTTTCTCACTCGATTGATTGATTTAACTGTGTTGACATTTTTTGTGTTTTAATTGTTTGTGTGGACCTACTGGGTATTCATACTGGTGGTTTATAAGTAGTAAAGTCAAATAATAATTGTTTTTAAATCCCATTAATCACACTTCTGAATTTGGATTAATTGTGATTAATCACAGTAAATGACTTGCTTGTATAATTTAAGTTAACTAAATATCCACTTGGCATCTATTGCACCGGTCACCCGGGGGGCAGTCCCCACATCTGCAGTCCCGTCCAAGGTTTCTCATTGTGCCCATCGGGTTGAGTTTTTTCTTGCCCTGATGTGGGATCAGAGCCGAGGATGTCGTTGTGGTTTGTGCAGCCCTTTGAGGCATTTGTGATTAAGGGCTATATAAACAAACTTTGATTGGTTAAATAAAATACCCCAGTATTTTGACATTATTTTATTATCAGATTGTCGTACAGAATTTATAAAAAAAAGTGTTTTACTAGAATGTACATAATTTATTTTCTAAAAACTTGGTAAAAGTTTTATCTAAAGTCCTGTTGGGGTTAATTCTAAAGCAAATTTGCACTGGCGTATGAATTGACCTGATCCTTGAACATATAATCACATCATAAATTGTGTGATTATCTCTGTAATCATACATAACTCATGCGATTTATTTCTGTGATTAATCAAGAGTTAACTCGTTATTTTGACTGCCCTACTGTATGTATAAGAGCTGTGAGCTACTGCTCCTTGTTCCTTTGCAGACTTGCTTCACTAGAGCAAGGGTTTTCAAAGTCGAATATCGTGGGTCTACCTTGAGGTAGACCCACAAATCAGTAGCGTCGTACAAAAAAGCTTTTATCAATTACGCCAAATAGCGAAAGTGAAACCGCTTCTATCAGGACATGATCTTGAGAAATTAATCCACGCCTTTATCTCGACTCGTCTTGACTACTGCAATGCCCTGTATGTAGGCATTAGCCAGGCCTCCCTCGCCCGCCTGCAGCTCGTGCAGAACTCTGCTGCTCGTCTGCTAACCGCAAACGTGAGCACATCACCCCTATTTTAGCGTCCCTTCACTGGCTCCCTGTGCGTTATCGAATCAATTTTAAACTCCTTTTATTTGTTTTTAAATGTCTAAACAACCTCGCGCCAACCTATCTCTCCGACCTCCTTCAGCCTTACTGCCCCACCCGATCCTTAAGATCAGCCGATCAGCTGCTGTTGACGGTCCCTGACACAAGGCTGAAGCTTAGAGGTGACAGAGCTTTCGCCGTTGCTGCTCCCAAGCTCTGGAACGACCTACCTCTGAGTGTTAGACAAGCCTCCTCTCTTCCTGTTTTTAAATCTCTCTTAAAAACATACTTTTATTCAATGGCTTTTAACACTGAGTGATATCCATCCTGCAATGGCGCCCCATAATACACCTGCTGTGAACCTGTTTTTATGTTTTTATTTATTCTATTTTATTTATTTATTTTTTATCGTGTTCTGTTTGTGTTGTGTTGTGTTTGCTCGGTACTCGTTTTATCTTTTAACCTGCCCATTGTACAGCACTTTGGCTACCCCTGTGGTAAATTTTAAATGTCCTTTATAAATAAAGTTGATTTGATTTGATTTGAGGTGTCAACCTCGCCACCAACAAACAGTTATTGAGTTTTGAAGTTGCAAAAATTTACAAAAAATGTTTGACTTTCACAAATTCAAGTGCAAAAATGTTCTGTCAAACATATTTATAAATATTTTGAATATTTCTGTGTTAACATTCAATAAATGTTTTATAACCATTCATTGAGAAACAACTAAATAAAGTTGTTAAACACAAAATTGGTCTGTTTTAAGACCTTAAGGTGCCTTAACATAGTGACATACTTGACTTGGTTCTCAGACAACCGAGTTTATTTATAATCATACATTATTTGTCCTTTATTTAGTTGTTTTTACCAGTGTCTTTCACGGTTTTTGTTGCCGAGCTTGACATATTAATTGGATCATATTGTGAAAGTATGTTGACTCTAACTTGCTCTCACCAGCACCATCCTTCAACAAATCCTCTGTATCACTGTCTTTCAGGAGTAAAATGTATTCGGTACCCACCACAGAGTGTATTCTGGAGCTTCCCTACTTTGCAGTGCAGGCCACAAGAGCACAGACACATCTGCTCCAAGCAATCTGCCAAAGTTGGACCCATGGCACGTTAAGCGGTGCAACCCTAACGCTCAACGAAAGCCTGATCAATGAAGTGTACAAAGCTCCAGGTAAAACTTAACTTCATCAACTGACATCTACTTTATAAGTCCAAGCTATCATTTTGCAAAAATAGATTCCCTCCATGGCACAGGTGTTCAACCTTACTTACTTTACTTTTTAAAATGTATCTTCTATGAAAAGCAGTACAGGAAATGTACTACACTCACCTGTTTTACGTCCCCCTTTCTAAAATTGTTCCTGAAAATGTATGCATTACATCAGAAAACAGCACCATGGAAATGGGCAACTACAACAGTAAACTTGTGGAGTTGGCAGCTTAGCAATGGAATAAAATTGTCCATAAATCGTAATAAACCAAACAAAGCAAACAGCACAGTTGGGTGAAATACTGTAGTTGAAATATTTATAGTGAGTGTTGCATTATCTTTGTTCTTTTGATGCAGTCCTAATAGGAAAATTATAGAACTTGTTACCAAAGTGGTTGTAGTGGTAAAAGAACCAAAAGAAAATTGTAACTATTGCTTCACATTACCTGATTGCTTATTTTGCCAACTGGCGCATGTATCGTTAAAGTCGGGGCGACAGTCTAAAATAACTAAAACAGTAGCTCTCCTCATGATGGTCACATCTGGACAGTCCTCTGAAGGGTTTGGGGTTTTCCAACTCATTAGGATTGCGTTGTTTGGTATGCCGTCACTCCCCTGCTGCCAAACTGGCAAATCTACCTCTTTTATTGTTGTGTGGCTGCCAAAAATGTATGAAACTGGTCTCCTGTTGAATGAAGTCAAATATTCCTCTTCGCTCACTCTGCCCTTTCTTGAATCAGTGATTGAATAGTTACGAGGAGAAACAATCTTACATCTGGACTTTTGATTGCAGTTTAAAACCAGAAAAAAAAAAGTGTGCTTGCAGTTACAGTTTTTGAAACAAAGATGTGTTGAGGAATAAATGATGTGTTCTGTAAGTAGATAGGTTGAATTATTCTTATGGAATGTACAGATCTGGTCAGGAGTAGACATTCACTTATCATGGGGATTAATTGTTAGATTTTGTTAAACTATTAATTTTCGATCGTCAGTGATTTTAAGAAAAACAACAAAGAAACAATAATTGGGTGCTGAAGTTTTTTCCACACAACAGCCGCTTTCCCACTAACATTTTCAGAAAAACGTTTATCAGCAGGAATAAATAGGTAAACATAATTATTTATATGATCAATAGAATCTTGGTTGTTGAGTGGGGAAGCTCTTGTTCCTTCGAGACGGGCCACCCTGTTTTCTGCCTTACCTTGTAGGGTGTGGCCTCTTGCTGGCTCTTGGGCTAGTTGCCCTCTGACCCTCTCACACCCTGTCTTTGGCTGGGGATGCCTCTCTGCAGCCTCAGCTAGCCCTGGATAGTCCCACTCCTGAAGGCTTCAACCACACGCAGTATTCTCACAGGAATGAGGCAAAAATACAACCTTACCTACTGTACATACCCACTAGGGCAGCACTATCAATTATCTTTAAATCGATATTGGAAATTTTGATTGCGAATCATAATTGTTGAGCCTTGTGTCTTTGGCCTGCTGGCCAATAAAACGTGGTTACAGAAAACAGGAAGTTTGTGTGCGCTCTTGCCGATGCAGTCAGTATGCTAATAACAAACACCACTTGCGTTTTAATATTGTGCAGTATTACTGTACACGGTCTTTAAAATGTTTTAATAGTGACTGTAAAATGACTGAAAGAACTTCTCCGGTGATAGGCCTGTCAACTTAGTTCAAATTGGGTGGATGACAATGAGGCTACGACAAGCCGCCAGGACGATGTCAGCAAACATTGGTGTTGTACATATCAAAGATAGATTATTGCGTATTGTATGTTGGTATGGTATGGTTATGACCGAAAGGACAAACTCACAGGTACAAGCGGCCGAAATGAGTTTCCTCCGTCGGGTGGCGGGCTCTCCCTTAGAGATAGGGTGAGAAGCTCTGTCATCCGGGAGAAGCTCAAAGTAAAGGCGCTGCTCCTCCACATTGAGAGGAGCCAGATGAGGTGGTTCGGGCATCTGGTCAGGATGCCACCCGGACGCCTCCCTGGGGAGGTGTTTAGGTCACGTCCAACCGGTAGGAGGCCACGAGGAAGACCCAGGACACGTTGGGAAGACTGTCTCCCGGCTGTCCTGGGAACGCCTCGGGATCCCTCAGGAGGAGCTGAATGAAGTGGCTTGGGAGAGGGAAGTCTGATCTTCCCTGCTTAGGCTGCTGCCCCCGTGACCCGACCTCAGATAACCGGAAGAAAGTGGATGGATGGATGGATGGATGAGTTCTAATGTGTGGCAACTTGAGACTTGAGAGAATAAATATGTTGATTGGCAGTTTAAAAGTAACATGACTTCTTACAGTCATCATTCAGCAGTTTAATGCATTTAAATGAACAAAATCTAAAAATCACAAATGGGATCATTATAACAATTTTTGGCAAAAAAAAAAATCGCAATTGGAAAAATCTAATTTTTCTAACGTGATTTGTTAGTTTTTTATTTCTAATAATTTCATTCTCATCATTATCACATTGCATGAGTACATTTATTTTCTTTTTTCTTTTATATACTTTTGTTTCCCATAATTTGCAAATTTATTTAAGATGCTCCTGTTGTTGATATTGCTACATTTGAGGTGACTGTAATGGAGAAACAGGTAAGCATTATTACTCTTTGTTGTTAATACTATTATAATCATAGTTTATTAATGCACATTGTCAGCACTGTATTATTACTGGTTATTTTACTAATTTGTTATTATGAATACTGATACCATATTTGTTGATACTGTACATGCTGATGTAGTTGTTTTGTTTTTATTGTTGTCTCTGTCTGTCTTGTCCCCAAAATTATCCCCCTTCTTTCTACCCCCTCCTCATCTGGACTGGATGTGCCAAACACCAAATATATCCAAACTTTAATACAGTTAAACACAAATAATTCAACAGGAGAAGTATCACGTACGTCTCCGTTGTAAAGTAAATCTGTACAGCACATATGGGCATATCGATTCTTGTTCACACTGCAGATGCGACTGGTTGCGTTCATCCTGTCAAAACGTCATCAAAAAGCAAAAAGTTTCATCATTTTTTGCCAAAATAAATGGTTGCAAAATAACTCACTGACAAATGAGCAGAAAACAGATGAAAATAATGTTTTATGAACTCACATCAACCACTCCTATCTTCGACAGCTTGCCCACGCCCTCTTTGGAGCTGAGGTCAAAGCAAATGTCCCACAAACTGCGAGAGCCAAAATGCTGACCCTTTTTTTTTTTTCTTAATCTTTTACGTGCAATTATTCTGTTTAGAATTTGTTGATTTTTATTGGTCAACATTCTTGAATTTGCCACAAATGTGCCAGGACCTACTAAAATTGGAGCCATATTTTCTTCTGTAAATACTGCATCACGTGTGACTTCATGACGTCATGTCTGCGTGAGGGTCAGTTTGCGTTCACATTAAACATGGCTTTTTTTTTTTTTTTTATATATTATTGATTACGTAAAAAAATCAGATTTGCCCCAAAAAAATGTAGGATGAACATAGCTTGGATCAACAACAATACGGGTCCACATGCTGGACAGGACAGGTTAAAAAAAATATATTGATTGCATGTCAATGAACAAACGGAGTAAATGAAATGTAGTTGTAGTTTTAAAGCTAAGGTCCCCTGAGATGGACAAAAAAGTGTGAAGGGTCAGGCCAAGTGTCTGGACAACATCAAGCATAGTGTCCAGGACAGTCAGAAAGCCGTCCTCTCGGAGTGGGATGAGCTCACAAGGTTCAGTCTCTATGGTCCATTTCAGCTGGAAAGCTCAATACTTCCAGATCTATCCATCAGCTTTAAACCACAGTAGGAAAGGGATTAATATGACCCTATTACTGGGTGAATCTCGCATGAGAGGAAAGTAGCCGTTAATTCGTTTTGCAATGCAGTCTGTTGAAAATTATGGAAAGCACCACTTTACATAGCAATTGAAGCTGTGGTCAAAGTTTGAATTGCCACAAAACACATTTTAAGATATTCAACATTTCTATCTGGTGGCCAAAGTGGATAGTGAACCCCCCCTCCCCCCCACCCCATTTCGCCACATTTAATTTGTCATGTAAACCGTGACGAATGGGATCATATGAATCCCCTTCCTACTGTAACTCTGGTTTTGATTAACATACAAATGCTGTTCTACTGACTACTATAAAAGCATGTAACATGCAAATGTAGTATTCTGAGCTGGTCATACCACTTATTTGTACACTGGTTAGAGCAACTGCAACTGTCTTTCATGTTTTATAGTAATAATAGTAGTTTCCTCAAGTTTTTTTCACATTTGTTTCGGCTGTGCCCTACATTTAGCTTGTCGGCTATTCTTCAAGAAACATTTGTGTCATTCCCCCACTTTTTGCAACGCTGTCGTTTCGAGTTGCTGATTCAAAGTCCGAGATTATCTTTGTCTGCATATTTTCTTAAGAGTAATCTGCCCACTTCTCGTTGCTCCTCTTATTTTTGCTCCATTGTCAACATTTTTGAATCAGTGCATTTAAAAATGAAACCAGCAAGTTTGCAGCCGCACACTAGCTTAACACATGATGTGTGTGCACAGAAATGTTGAAAGTGTGTTCCACCAATCAGGGTTCTGCAGTACACAACCCGCCCCCTCAAAATTTCACGGAATTCTAAAAAGGCCCACCTTGGTAGTATACTTTTCCAGGGAAAAGTGGGGTCAGTGGAAATGTGCCAAAGTTTTTTCAAAATCCCCCCTCTCATACTTTAATGTCCCCTAGCAAGTTTAACCTTTTCCAGGCACTTATTGTAGCCATCAGCAAGGTTTTGGCATAATTCCGGCTAGATGTCTGGCCACTTTTCCTTGTAGAATTTTGTAAAGCTAATTTAAATTAGTGTCCTGGCATTGACCTAGCTTTTAAACTAAGTCTACACATGTTATATATGGGGTGTCATTAACTACATTTGTCCAAAGCCCAGAATGTTTTCCCTACGATACTGTGAGGGTCAGATGCTATTGTAAAAAAATAAAATAAAAAAATGATATTGTAGTTCAAATAATATATAATCATTTTTAGCTTTTGCCAATGTTAACAGACACACATTACCAATTTTCCAGATTTGCAACAACAAATCAGTGGGTTGATTTTTGAAGGCTGTGTACGCGCACAATGAGGCTTGAATGTAACAAAACTCACTTATTGCGCCCCATGTACGTTGTGATTTGTAAAAACATACATATTTTGTGAGAGAAGTGCACACCTGCATGCAAACTCTTGAGCTGTTTTTTTTAATTTTTATTATTTGACCAGGAAAAAAAATCCTATTGAGATTAAAAACCTCTTTTTCAAGGGACTCCTGCCTAAGAGGCAGCAAAGTTACACATAAAATTACATTAACATTACACACTGTTGTATGCACATTTTAGAGCAGTGATGGGCAAGCTACTCTGAAAATGTAGTAAACTAAGCTACAAGTTACTCTTGATTAAATGTAGCTACAGGGGAAGCTATCCCCAGAGAATTGTAGCAAGCTACACGGCAGAAGTAGCTAGCTACATTAAAGCTACCGGTACATTATATACTTTCCACCAAACAAGAGAAAAAATGCTCAGTTTGATTTTTTAAATAAAATAAACACGAGCGATAAATATGTCCCTTTGTCTAGTTTTTTAACATTTCTTTTAAATTGTGTACCATGTACAAAATGAAGGAAAAAAACATAGGAAACAAATTAAATAAAAGGCAGTGACTCAATAATAATAATGATGAATAAACGCCATAATATATAGTCTAATAGAGACTTTTCAGCACAGGATAAATTACTGTTTTGATAAAAACCACAGTGGCAAAATGACTATAACCTGGCCAAAGGAACAAACTATGTGTCACAAAAGAGACATTTAATGTGAACTGCACTTTTTTGGAATCTTGCCTGTCGTTCATAATCATTATGAAAGACATGGTGACAGATGGATTTATTTTTGTTATTGCATTCCAACTTGCAAATAAGCGTAAATATGGGAGGTACTCTATTCCGCCCATAAAACCCAATAAATAACCATCCAAAAAGCGCCAACAATACTCAATATACATTTCGTGAGTTGAATATTAACCAAGTATTAGTGGTATTGTTATTATAAGCGCTAACGCAGACAAACAATTTATAATGGCAACGTGATCCCCTGTTTATGCTGCTATGTTTACGTCATCGAGTAGTCCGTTGTTTCATCGCTTCTCTGCTCCTTGGAAATTTATTGTAGATCATAAATCATGCATCTCACCTGGATAGTAAAAGGCTGATGCAATTTCCAACAAGTTGGTACACTTTGACAGCCAATTTAGACCCGGTAATGCCGAGAACGACACAAAAAGACGCTTGGCTCTACCTCCCTTTTCTTTGTGAGAATTATGAGTCATTCTTTATCTAACAGGAATGTAACAAGATTCTATCATTTGGCATCCTAATTACAGTAGACTGTGTACAGTAAGTGATGTTTTATTATGTTGGTTGGCTCTCATGAAGTCTGCTGTGAGCAGTAATCAGTTATGTATAACTATAAAAAGCAAATGTAATGCGTTCTTGAAATCAATGTGCCTTGTATGCTTAAAATGATCAAAATATGTAAATATTACATCTTATTATACATGTGCCTGTTACTATACTACATATATACTTACATCATGTATATAAAATCTTAATGGAGGTGTTTACATGTTTTTAAGAGCTTTATCGGCAGAGTAGAGCGGCTCCATTGTAAGCAGACTTTTGATCGCATTTATTTCATATTTAGAATACGTTAAAAAAAATACATCCGTCGTCCTGTCTTTCATAATGATTGTGAACGGTAAGCAAAATTTCCCAAAAAAGTGCACTTCCCCTTTTAACAAACTCCATCTTTACTGGAACAGAGTCAAACAAAATGAAATTCTTCCCCAACTTCTACATTTTAAGTTCTTTTATAGGTAATAATGTTAGTGTAACTGAGAGTGTACATATGGAACTAAATGGTCCCAATAAGGTTCCATTAATATTAACTGTCATTTAGTAGGGGACACACAAAGTAATGTCGTCTGTACTTTTATAGAATAGTGTAGCTCACACTATACATTTCTTTTCTTGCAAAGACAAAGTGTTGCTTAAATTAGTTCTTGTGTTTGGACCTTTTAAACTTAGCTTTTCAATATACTTTCCCAATTTTTGTAAATCTACAATTCTGTTTCCTAGACTGTTCATTGTCCTGAGTATTTGTTGAGCCAGTCTCTCTCTCTCTCTCTCTCTCTCTCTCTCTCTCTCTCTCTCTCTCTCTCTCTCTCTCTCTCTCTCTCTCTCTCTCTCTCTCTCTCTCTCTCTCTCTCTCTCTTTCTCTCTCTCTCTCTCTCTCTTTCTCTTTCTCTTTCTCTTTCTCTGTCTCTCTGTCCACTACTTGCTGTCCATATCCTACCAAGTCAGACCTACACTGTTCCAATATCCATTTCTCTGTTCTCAAATGTTGATGACTGATAACAACCAAACCCAACCACGCCCCCCTCCACACCCCGGATTGTAAATAATGTAAATAATTCAATGTGATGATCTTGTGTGATGACTGTATTATGATGATAGTATATATCTGATAGTATATATCTGTATCATGAATCAATTTAAGTGGACCCCGACTTAAACAAGTTGAAAAACTTATTCGGGTGTTACCATTTAATGGTCAATTGTACGGAATATGTACTTCACTGTGCAACATACTAATAAAAGTCTCAATCAATCAAAAAGTCAAACAATCATTGTATGCTACCAAAGAGACTTTACCTTCTAATAGTCAATCATAATCACTAATAATGAGAAGTTAACAGGGCTTACTTACCCTTTTCAAAGTTAAAAGCCATTCTAGAACCTTCAGCGCCACTTTTTATATGATTCAGGCGACAGTATATATGTTATAGCCTGCATGTATGACTTCGATACAGTTTTAACACCATGTATTTGGACAGCAACAATAGAAGAATGTCTAGGATACAATGTAATCATCAATGACCAAACTTTTTTTAGTTAACATATGCCTTCAGGTATAAATTAGTTTGTATCCCCTCATAGTCTATTCTAAAAAAAACCCCAATATTTTGAAAAAGTAAATGTTTAACTATCTTAAAAAGCTGACTATTAATTTGTTACTTTATGCTATGAATGTCTAAAATCATCATTGTATTTGACCTAAATTAGACTATAGCTATGTAGGCACTGTTCTTTGTTTTACATTACATTCAGCAGTAAATAGAAGGACTTCTGTTTCTCTATAAAGTGCTGACACAGTGCTATTTAATTGACCCTCTATGTCATAAAAGTGTTTGCCATCTTAGCAGTCTAACCTTTCCTTTAATGTGGCTTGCTGACTGAGTGACTGGGTATTTTACAATGATTTGAAACCTGTGTTTGTTCTTCCCTCTCCAAGCTGTGGCCATTAGGAGGAATTTTGAGCAAACAAAAACTGTTCCCTTCGAAAACATGCAATTTTTTTTCCTCCTTTGGAACTTCTTTGATGTTAGTGTTTTTCAATAATGTAAGGTGTTTCATATTGAGTCTAGCTGATAACACAGATGGTCAGTGTCCTCCTTGAGGGAGCTGTTTGAGTATAAGATTCCTTCTCCAAAGAAGAATTCAAAAGCAACAAGGGAAAGATCCAATTCTAATCTCAAAGTACTGACAGGCAGGTAACATTTCCATGTAATAATCTTGGCCTGAGATTAAAGCAGCTGTCAGGGACTAAACCATTGCAGATTGGAACACAGCCACAAGAACTTGTAACAGTTTAAGTTACTGCTCTGCACAGTGGCAGACATATTAACCTTGAAAACGACATACGGTTAATAACCCGGATTTGGTCCTCAAAGATGATCGAGTAAATCACAAAATTAAGTGCGTTATTGTTTTTGTCAAACAAACATCACACAAACGTGTCTGTAGCTCAGCACTCATATCCAGTGCTGATTTGTGTTTGGCTCAGACTTTCTGTGGTGACACCTTACACTTGAGGTGTATTTAATTAGTAGGCGCTGCAGAAAACCTGACGTCGTACTTTTTGTGACTGGTGGAAATGGAGATGTGTACCATAGAGAGAGGGGTTAATTTGTTTTTGCAGTTTTTCTTACACAGTGTAAACTGTAAAATTAGTAACAAAATATATATTTTTTAATACTCTTTCTCTTCCTTCCTCTCTGTCATTCTCCTCTTCTCGGTCCGTCTCATTGTTCTCTCTCTCTCTCTCCTCTCTCTCTTTCTGTTTCTTTCTCTCTCTGTCTCTGCCACTCTCTCTCTGTCTCTCTCTCTCTATACATATACAGTACAGGCCTAAAGTTTAGACACACCTTCTCATTCAATGTGTTTTCTTTATTTTTATGACTATTTACATTGTAGATTGTCACTGAAGGCATCAAAACTATGAATGAACACATGTGGAGTTATGTACGGTACTTAAAAAAAAAGGTGAACTATATGAAAACATGTTTTATATTCTAGTTTTTTCATAATACCCACCCTTTACTCTGATTACTTTTTCGCACACTCTTGGCATTCTCTCGATGAGCTTCAAGAGGTAGTCACCTGAAATGGTTTTCACTTCACAGGTGTCATAGTTTTGATGCATTCAGTGACAATCTACAATGTAAATAGTCTTGAAAATAAAGAAAATGCATTGAAATGAGAAGGTGTGTCCAAACTTTTGGCCTGTACTCATATA
Organism: Nerophis lumbriciformis; assembly: GCF_033978685.3. Lineage (NCBI taxonomy): Eukaryota > Metazoa > Chordata > Actinopteri > Syngnathiformes > Syngnathidae > Nerophis > Nerophis lumbriciformis. Next base: position 11,434,047 of record NC_084551.2, on the reverse strand, counting down.
TATATATATATATATATATATATATATATATATGTGTATATATATATATATATATATATATATATATATATATATATATATATATATATATATATATATATATATATATATATATATGTGTATATATATATATATATATATGTGTATATATATGTGTATATATGTGTATATGTATATATATATATATATATATATATATATATATATATATATATATATGTGTGTATATATATATATGTGTGTGTGTATATATATATATATATATATATATATATATATGTGTGTATATATATATATATATATATATATATATATATATATATATATATATATATATATATATATATATATATATATGTGTGTGTATATATATATATATATATATATATATATATATATATATATATATGTGTGTATATATATATATGTATATATATAGATTGTTAGCACTGCTAGTTGTTACATATTCCTTGTATCCTTGTGTGATTTCAGTAGCAGCCATCACAGTAGCAAAAACAGAAGGAAGCCTGTAATTCCCGGTTGCCGTGGCGTGCAGCCACGGCTAACCTCTGATTTAGCGTCACACTGACCACAGTGACCTCCCACACATCGTTGCAGTCTCAATAAATTTTTTTTCAAATTATAGTATGTTTTTACATAGATGTTAGTTCACACTGCCCACAACATTAGTAAATTCTGAACAGTTTTTACGTCTGTATAGTTATTCCAAACCATAAATGTAATGCCATATGACGAATGCTGTATTTAAAAGTTGGTGCTCATGATTTCATAGTTACACACTTTCATCTTAATGATGGTTATTAATAAAGTGAGTAAAGTCAGTCTTCTTAGTGACACTGTGGTATTTTGTAATTCATAGTTTTTATTATTCATCCACTTGAATCCTCAGGGTAGGCTAGAGAAAAGTGAACCTGTGAATGCCCCAAATACAATTAAATTGCCTCAATGTATACTGTAAATACAGTACTTATTTTTTTTTTTTTTAGATATGGTTAAATGTGTGAGCTCTTTAAATGCGGCCTATGGTGATTTTAATCTTAATTTAAAACACTTCCTTGTGCAAACAAGTGTCACTTGTCAAACACACAGTTTAACTGTACAAAAGTGTACAATGACAATAAAGGAATCTATCTAAAAGTCAACACTATCAAACAAACCACATTATCTGTCAGCACTCGAAAGGAAAACAATTGCAAAGGGAGACATTAATTTTTGTTGTATGAGTAACAACCATAGTAAGTGAATTTTTACATTGTCTGCCTTTTTATTAGCTTCAGTTTGAATATTGGATTTTACTTACCAACTTTAAGAGACTATTGTAAATAGTCATCTTAACCAGTGATGTATTTAGCACTATTTCACTCCCTGCTCCCTACAGCTGTAATTTGCAGTAGATCTCTCTCTGGTGGTCTAGCAAAGTGCTTTGGCAGAAGTTGGTGGTGGTCACCAGGCGTGCTTTAGATTGATCCATTCATTTGATCCAAGTTTAGCCTGCACTGCCATTGCCATGTTTCGACAGAGCAGTAAAACTACATTGTGACACTAAATCCCACACTTATCCTGCTGCTCAATCACTTTAAGTCATAATATTTAAAAGGATACAACCGGAAGAAAAGAACGTCACAACCAGCACCGTATTTTACAAATAATGTTGACTGGTCTCAGAACATAGACCCCCCCCGCCCACCATTAGCTTTCATCTTGCACAATGTTGCTCCTGTTCACCCCCAGTGCAGCTGTTGGTAGCCTGCTTTGACCATGGACATTGCAAGTTGCAGTCATTTAATTTTCTAATGTTTTCTTCTGTGACTAACATATTTGTCTCAATGTTAATGTTTCCACCTCTGAACCAGAATATGCCAGAGCAACCTTCAGATTTGTATCAGCTTTGCTCTGCGTTGTAGTAGTCATGTCTTCCTATTTATTTTCATTTATTTTATTTAATGGGTTCTTATTGTGGTTGTCACACATGGCGGTTAGGTGACGGGAAGCTTAAAGGGGTCATATTGTGATTTTTGTTTTCTACATTTAAAACACTTCCTTGTGGTCAACACAACATGTAATGGTGGTTCTCATAGATTATGTTTGACAGACCATCTTCAAGCCGCTTTCTGACCGTCTCTTCACGATGCGCCGTTTTGTGGGCGGTGCTATTTACGTGCCTCCACTTTGACAGCGCCTTCTCCCTGTCAGCCATGTTGTAGCTTTTAGCGCTTCCATATAGAGTCTACTGACAGATATAAATTAGAGCTATACGGTACTTTGTAATAGAAATGGCAACAGTGCATTTGCATATACATGTATACGTACAAGCCAGTCTGCCCGACAACAAGAGGATAGAGGGGAAAAAAAGGAACTTATTGACTACAATTGCGGACTCGCGTGAAGCTCTTTGGGTAAAACGGCATCATATAGAGATATCTGCTGATGGAATTGGAAAAACCTTAACAAAATGGCAAATTCCAAACGGCTTGTTTTGAGGAAGTATGAAGGAAGCCAAGATTGTTTTATAAATATCTCCACTATTGTTTGATTTTTCGGGACTTATGCAGATCACTAATACACAAAAACGGGTACCAATGGGCAAGAAAATTTGGTTTTGCATTGAGGGTCCCTTTTTAAATGTAAAATCTCAGGGTTCGTTTAAGTCACTGATGATCTGTCTCAGTGGACGCTGCCAACTTCAGCTTCAGAGATTAACTGTTGGTCTGTCTGCTTGTGTGATTCTTGTATTGAAGAGTCGCAGAAAAGTCAGAAAAGAAAGAGGGTCTTTTCTTCCATACACAACCTTATTGCTGACATTAACACCTTGGCCCGATCTACTAAGTTTCAAGTACCACGCACTAAACAGCATGTGCTAACAATACAATTAGGTGTACTATTAGTGGGGATGTTGCGCGGGATCTACTAAGGTTCCATGTACAATTACAAAGTGGTGCAGAAAACCTTTTTTAAATGAGGTTTTTGCGTTTACTACCTGGCTTTCAGGTAGTAAACACAAAAACCATGGTGACACTTGATAATTTACTGCACATTTTATTTTTTTAATTTAGCCTTTATTTATCCAGGTAAAAATCCCATTGAGGATCTCTTTTCCAAGGGAGACCTGGCCAAGAGGGCAGCAGCAAGGTTACATTAAAAAACAGTAAACAACACATAAAACATCACATTTACAACATTAAAACTTGCTCACATGACACATGTGCATACAGACAAGGTAGACTGCAATCCTTTCACAGAAGCTTTAAACTCATTCAATGTAACAAGGGTTTGAAGTTTAATATTCAATTGTAGGTTATTCAAAGCCTTCGGTGCTGAAAACCTAAATGCTTTCTTGCCCAGTTCAGTTCTTACTTTGGGGACGACAAATTGCAGAACATTCATTGAACGAAGATTGTGACTTCCTTGTTTCTTTGTTAAAAGACAAGACAGATAAGATGGAGTGATACCCAGAATGGTTTTGTAGATGAAAACATACCAATGATTGAGGCGTCGAACACATAAAGATGTCCAGTTAACCATTGAGTATAATATGCAATGGTGAGTAAGGGAAGCGCAGTTGGTGATGAATCTCAGTGCCCCGTGGTACACACTATCCAGCTTGTGGAGACAACCAGCAGTAGCATTCATGTACAACACATCTCCATAGTCAATAACAGGTAAAAAGGTTGTTTCCACCAATTTCTGTTTCACCGGGCTTTCAGATAGTAAACACAAAAACCATGGTGACACTTGATAATTTACTGCACATTCATGTTGTCATGCTACGACATGTAGCATTTTGCTATGTTTTCAAATAAGCAGCAGACTTGTACCACATTTTTCTGGGCGTTTTAGAAACAGTCTTCCAGTCCATGCACAATGGAAACCTTTTGTTTGAAGCACGCTGAGGCACTAACTGCGAGTGTGTGCTCCAGAGTCCAGACGGAAGAAAATGCATCTTCTGTATAAAAAACAAACGTCATAAAAAACGCCAGCAGACACCAGAATGCATCGGTTGAATTTATTTTAATCAGCAGCTATAAAATTATAAAATAATATTGCTGAATAGAAGATATGGACAATGTTTTGATGTTTGACAGTCCAAATATTTTGACAAACATACATAGGACGGAGCTGCAGCGCAATTGCCTCCTTTCCCACAGCCATTTGTGTAAATGTCAGTTTGCACATACTTTTCAGACGTGCTAAATAAAGACTCAAAATAGCGCTCACATTTGCGTTTTTTTGTCATGATAAATCACACTGCGTGTGCTAAATAATTACATTTGCATTTTCTCCTCCCAGTATTGTAGGCGTTCTGATGATCAGCATATATTCTGCATATTCATGAAGACAGAGACACACTAAATGGATTGCACTCTTTATTACGCTAACTAAAGCGAGACAATCCTCTGCGCACAAGTAGATCAGCTTTGTGTTTGCTATCATTTTTGCACATGTTTTAGTAGAAGCAAACCTTTAGTAGATCAGTACCTTTGTGTCTGCATCAGAGAACCAATAAATGATTCTTGAATGGAACTTGAGACGGCTCCTGTCAATGCAAACTTCAGTGGGCTACAGACAGTCTTGTTCCTTTCCTCGCAGATTTTGATTATGTTTTAAGTCAATCCAGACGCAGGCCCTCCTCTTTTATCTTTTTTCCTCTTGCATCTCCTCTTCTGTCATTTAGTTTAAAGTTTATTTCATAAACTAGGGACACTGATTTATTTGTAAAAAGGAGTAAGTTGAGATGTATCGGTTTATAAAAATGCATTCAATTCGACTGGTGTTTGAAATCAAAGAGAAAGCAAGCTCATTTGTTAACCATTCTAACTACATCTCGGTGCACTTTACCAAACCACAACCACACCTGATAAGGTATCTCATTAGGTGTCAAGCCATAGTCACCATACTTCCAAGCATATATATTTTTATATTAATTCCGAAATCTGTTGAAAAGGTACCAAATGATTCCCTCTTTAATTTGAACTAAAACAGTAGCCCAGTTTTTTTTTTTTTTTTACATGAATTTTGATGTGTTTATTACGGTAGATGCAGATGCATTGCAGTCCTCCGTTAAGAAGCCTTGGTTTCACGTGTAACTGGGTATCTTTGCAGTCTAATATTAGAATTGATTATCTCTCTAAGAAGTTCATTTGTATACTTATAACGCTCAGTAGTTTCAGAACAGTACATTACTAAAACAGTCTAATTTAAAGGGACTGGTACTGATAGAACGTTACTCTAGCTTTTTTGAATTTAGTATTACAACTATATATGCTGATTCATAAAAAAAAAAAATCACCAATCAATTTCAGAAAATTATATAACCGGGTTCTGCAAAATGTTATAGAATCCAGTTATATAATGTTCTGAAACCATATAAACAATGTTTTTTTTCCCATCACAGTTTTCTTATGAAGCACCTGCATACATTTTCTAAATGGCATAATAACCTCAGAATTAATGACTAATAAAACGATTTTTTTTAAATGTCTGTGATCTGATACTGTCTACAACACTGGCTTCCTGCTGTGGACGACCATTCCGTTCCGATCACAGAGTAGTGACTCGTGCCCGTAGAGCACAAAGTGCCAAGTTACATGGCCATAAATTTAACTTGTAGACCCCATTGATGTGCTTTAGAAGCACTAAAATACCAGTCACGTCTGGCTTCCACCACACACAGACACAGTAAGCCTCAGCAAAACGGAAACTAAAGTATTGATCTTCATTGATTATTGAAGCATATTTTATAACATTCGGGTTTTGTCTGATTTCTCTATAGTTTCCATAAGAGAATCTAAGTGGGGGAAAAGAAGGCAAACAGCAATGAGTTGTAGACTCACTCAGAGATCTGTGTCGCAGACATTGAGCACAATAATCCAGGAAAGAATTTTAGTGACAGAGTGGTTGGTTTAGCGTCATTAGCTGTGGTCTGTAGTTTCAGCATCTCATATGGTTAAACCACACGAGAACCCCAACAACGCTACTACTTCAATGCTAGAATTCATCTGTTTTGTATTGTAACAAAATATTTCTGGGTAGCTTTAGATTGGGTATAGTACAAAGTAGACAGCAAGATCCCTAAACGGGCCTTTTATAGTGGCCTATCTCACCACCAGTTAATTGTTTCCAATGCAGCACTGCAGAAATCACACATAACTCTCCTAACTCTTCCTATCCGTGTGTCTTGTGCCCCAATCCTATTAGTTTAGAGCAAATTGCTTCCGCATGACTTTCAGGTAATTTGGTGGTCGGTAACATGCCACTGCTTTAGTCTGCAGAAACAAAAGCATGTAGCACCTGTGTACGATGGAAATTCTCTAGAAAAAAAATAAAACATGCTGTCTACCTGACAAAATGTATAGATTGTTTAAAGTGAGCCAGTAAACATTAATTAGACTTCTAATGAACTGCTTCTGTATTTATATTGTCACAACAATTCAAAGTGTATCACTTACTAAACTGTTGCACAGTGTCACAGGTAAACCTAAGATTTGGCTTTTAGTTCCGGAAACACTAATGTTTCCCCTTGACCGTCTCTCAGGTCCACTCTCTGCATGGGTCTTCATTCGGCAATGTGCCAGTAGAACCCCTGCTTCTAATTACTGCTACCCCATGAGCTCCTTAGTGGCAAGCCAGCATTGCCTATTGGCTTCGTTGGCTGCTTTCATGACAATAAGTTTTTCTGTTTCTGTGATAATGTGGTCACCAAAACCCAAGATTATGGAATGTACAGTAGAGGACTTTAATGTTTTACAGCCATTGTAGGAGAATATATTTGTATTTATGCATGTTATATGCATTGATCTTTATTAACCCCTACTCGAGAGTTTTTGACACTTAAAATTCAACACTTCAAAGCTCAACAACAAAATGTCACGTTAAGTTTTTGTCTGGACAAGTGCAAGATTGAAGCCTTTTTTTTTTACCAGGGAATACGCAGATAACGTGAGAAACTAAAATGTTCAGCTGGGAAGTGTGCAGAGAGCAAACGCGCATATGAAGCTCAAAGCAAGCAAAGAAATTGATCATCCCAAAGCATACTGATTGGAAACCAACTCTCCAATGTATTGTACACCGTATATTCCGCCCTCTTACAGCTTCTTGTATGTAGTGACGTAATTACGTACGTCCATAACACATGCACGTGCATTAGCTATAGGTGTGGTTAGCTAATAATAGCAATTTTGATAGCTAGCGTTAGCTCTCGTTGAATGTCTATTCTATCATAACAACAACATGACTGTAAAATGTTGCTTCTCTCGGACTGCTTTTGTATGTGTGCACACGCTCCCTGCGCATATGTGTTGGCGAGACCGGGTGAGTGACCTCTAATTTTGATATAAGCTAGCCAGTGGTGTTATTTTCTCATATTTTTTGCTTTGAAAAATCTTACTGTGAGGAAGTTCCAAACAGCAACTTTAAATTAGGATTTTACTTGCATTTTACCACAGAGACATTTGATCATTTTTCTGCACATTCATGTTATCATGCTCCTACCTGTGTGCAATGTATAGAACAAGCAGCACACATCTACAGTCTGTAACATCTTTTCTGAATCATAATCCAGACCAGGGGTGTCAAACTCAAATACAGAGTGGGCCAAAATTTTAAACTGAACAAAGCCGTGGGTCAAGGTTGAACAAATTAACCTTTTAATAGGGACCCAAACAAGTTTTGCATTGAATATTGAACAAGCAAGGCTTATATAACTTTATAGTGACATGCAAAATCGAGTTTCAAGTAATAATAATAATAATTCAAAAATATCAATGGCATATCAAATAAAATTTAAAAAAACATTGAATACCTCTTTTCTATTTGCAGCCTTCTGAGGTAAATATCAAAATCAACTTTTTCCACAGGCTAATAATATATTTGAAAATAAAATAACAATAATGAATGAATCAAACATTCAATTCTTGAATTAGCAAGAGACAGTGCATGAATAAAACGTTAATTATTGCTCGGTTTGCTACACTGATTTGCTTTAACACTGAATATGGAACAAGCAACGCTTATATAACTTAATAGGGCAAAATCAACTTTCAAAAAACAAACGAAAAAACATCAATGGTATATTAAATAAAATGTAACTAAAAAATGTAATGCCTCTTTTCTATTTGCAGCCTTCTGAGGTAAATATCAACATTAACTTGGTGGGCGGGGGCGGGGTTTGGTGGTAGCGGGGGTGTATATTGTAGCGTCCCGGAAGAGTTAGTGCTGCAAGGGGTTCTGGGTATTTGTTCTGTTGTGTTTATGTTGTGTTACGGTGCGTATGTTCTCCCGAAATGTGTTTGTCATTCTTGTTTGGTGTTGGTTTACAGTGTGGCGCATATTTGTAACAGTGTTAAACTTGTTTATACGGCCACCCTCAGTTTGACCTGTATGGCTGTTGATCTAGTATGCCTTGCATTCACTTAAGTGTGTATAAAAGCCGCATATATTATGTGACTGGGCCGGCACGCTGTTTGTAGAGGGTGTAGAGGACGTTGAAGGCAGTGCCTTTAAGGCACGCCCCCAATAATGTTGTCTGGATGGAAATCGGGAGAAATTCGGGAGAATGGTTGCCCCGGGAGATGTTTTGGAAGGGGCACTGAAATTTGGGACTCTCCTGGAAAAATCGGCAGGGTTGGCAAGTATGAGTATTAGCAGTGAATGCGGTGTTACAGCGGCACTGCCGCTGTATAATACCGGCGGGCCAGCTCTAATGTTAATTTGATATTGCCTTCTGTACGCAAGGCTGGGGGATCGATCGCCTCACCATCTCATTTGTGCGTAAAAACTAACAAAACGGCAACAGACACCAAAACGCATCAAGTGAATTCATTTGAATCAGCTCCTTACGTCATCCAGCAGCTATGAAATTATAAAAGTAAATTGCTGAGTAGACATGTATAATCTTATTTAATTCTAACCGTCCAAAACACATGTAGGACGGAGGATTCTCGCCTGTTCGTCTGTCTGTGCAGTGCGAACACTGATCCTGCAGCTGTGTGTGGGACTGTCAGTTTGCTCGTCCTTTTGACACGTGCTAAATAAAACGCTAAATAGCGCTAGCAAAACGGTGATGAGTGTTGATAAATCACATTGCGCGTGCTAAATAAGTATATTTGCATTTTCTCTTTCCAGCATTTTGGCCGTTTTGATGTTGAGCAAATATTTTGCATATTAATGAAGATGGAGATGCAAAATGTATTGCACGCCCTATTTTGCTCACCTTACAGATCCACTCTGCACATGTTTAGTAGATCAGCTATCTAAACCTTTAGTAAATCAGGCCCAATGCCAGCTGGCATTGTTTTTTTTAATTCTGCAATTTTTTACCAGCTCAGCATTAATAAAAAGCTTTTAAAATACATGTTTAAAGAGTACCATTACATGTTATGTACACCACAAGGGAATGTTTTAAATTTAGAAAAACATCATAATATGACCGCTTTAGTGCGCCTTATAATCCGGTGCGCCTTTTGTTTGAAAAAGGACCTCAATAGACCCGCTCATCGGCAGTGCGCCTTATAATCCGGCGCGCCCTATGGTCCAGAAAATACGGTACTTTAGTATGTGCGTCCCTGAAAGAATCAGCTGTGAACACCCTAAACCAAATGCCACATGCAAAAATTAGGAATATGTAAAAGAAAATGAGTCAAAAGTGCTGTCTTTTTGCTCCGCTCTCTCCCTATGTGTGTGTGGCAGAGTGCTCCACTGTAGAAAAAGAAAAATGCCTCTTTAGAAAGCGGAGCATGTGTGCATGCTCGGATATGTCAAATGCATTGATTAATAGCGGAACACGGGGCTTCTGTGTGTTCGCAGCTCAAAATGATGAGCTTCCACTGGGAAATGTTAATATAATATGACATATAACTCACATTTCCAACCAAAATATATTCAATGCAGAGTATTAAAAAAAAAAAAACACATGAGAAATTCCAATGTTTTAGGAATTTCTGTTGCGTGTGTGATCAGGAATACTTTTTTGACATTGTCGTGGAACTTTTTGAAGAAAAAAAACAAAAAACTTTTTTCCCTGGATTGTTCTTGTGTAAATGTACTCTTGAAGCAAGGCAGAAGCAAAACACTTTCCCACACTATTCCCTAAAGAACTGGGAGCAGGAAAGAGTAAAACAGAGCTCTCAAATATGCAGGTGTCTTACACACTCCATCAGAGACACAAGACAAGTACATTGTTTCATGTATGCATGTTGAAGCATACACCCATGCATGTTCCCTACACACAATACATGCTGAGGCCAGTATAGAATCATATATTGGCATGCCCATGTGAACTTAACTAAACAAATACATTATTTGTCTTCCATCCATCCATTTTCTACCGCTTATTCCCTTTGGGGTCGCGGGGGGCGCTGGAGCCTATCTCAGCTACAATCTTATTCCTCCTAATCTTTTGCACTTGTTGCTTAGTTTGAGCATGGGAAATCCAGCTGCCCACAGTTGCCCTCATGGTGTTTGATGGAGTGCTGTAGCCTCTGGCCTCAAGCTGTGTGTTTATGTATTCCTTGCACCTGTCCTCATTTGACGAATAACAGCACCGCACGCATTCATTCTTTTAGTCACACGCAGAAACACTCGCACGTCTGGTTGTAATACACACACTAATGCATTGCACACATATACCGGAATACCATAATTTAAGGCAACAAACTACAAACCAGTGTTTTCTCTTCCTGTGTACGCCAGTTTTTATAGTCTTAACAGCTGGACAAGACATTGTCAAGAGCTGTCCCCCAGTTTAACCAGCAGGTGCACCATGCCCTATAGGACATGGGCAAAGGGGTATGTTTATAGCGGGGTAATAGCCCTGAAGTAGTGTATTTACAAACAAAATAGCTGTAAGGAAGTATTAAAACTTGAGTCTTGAATTTCCATTCAACCTGTCACATGAAAGGGAGACAATGGAAGCTGGTACCTTTGCCCCTAAATATATAAAGTGGCAAGCAGGGAGCCATAAATGTTGTCATTAACGTCCTCATCTTCCATCTGGTTATACACAGGGCCTCTCATATAGCGGATGAAGAGGTCACTGTGTAATTTGTTAAAGGGGGAGAGGAGGGAAGTCAGTGGTTAAGATTTCAGCAAATTGCCTGCAATTCCTTTGGTTAAATGTCATCTATAAATATGCCTACCTGAGTAATTTATGTTACTTTTTGTGATTTGTGCTCAATTACAGTTAAAAACCAATTGTACAACATATTATATTTAATACTTAAACAAAAATAAACAAATAGCTGTGAGTTTACCACAAGCAAACGAGTAAGATTGTTATATGTGAAAGACATTTAACACATGGACTGCCTCAATTTTAACAACTTTATTGGATGTGCTGCAACATTATTGTGAAATAACCCTCTCCCTTACCAGTAGTTTATTATGACATCCAGTAAATGAATTTAATTGAATTATACATGCTTGTAGGGAATGGTGCACAGTTTGATCATTCTGAGCAGCCAGACAAAACAACAATAATAGATACTGTAAGAATTGAGCATATTCTCTTTGACACTTTTACCTTTTGGAAGAATGTACATGTGATGAATGAATCCTCTCTGTCTTGCAACAGGTGGCTTGGCACATAACTATTTAAGCTCTCTCCTATGCAATGGATATTCAATGTATTTTCTACTTGTTTGTATTTTTTTCTCATGTTTATGTAATTTGCTCATCACTAGCTACTTTATATGGGGGCGTCTAAACTTTTTTAACTCTTGGTCGCACACTACAACAATCAAATAATGCAGAAGCCATTTTGATAAGTTTCACTTTCAAAACCAATACAATATATAGGTTTTTTGTAAATAAAAAATAGCCTGTATGTCAGATGTTTTTAGCGTCACATATTCATTTTTTCTTGTTACATTACAACTGTTTGGTCTTTTATTCCACTTTGTATGTACATTTTTTTGTGATTATATGTCTATAATGTGCCGCAAAGCATTAAAACAATAGTTTTGGGCCAAAAATTGTCCCTAGGCCGCACTTTGGACACACTGGTATACAGTATGGATTTGTGCAGCACAATATATTGCCTTACAAATGCAGTGACAATTACAATAGCATTCAAAAATAGGCTCTGTCTTTGATTTTTCTGTTTGCTTGTCAGCACAAGGGACTGGAAGGGAACACATACATTTAATTAAAGGGGACTATGATAATTTTAATATTTTTTGTCTTAGAAATGATAATGTTGTTAAACATTGTCAATGCATCAAATCATAAGGTTCATGCATTTTGGCATGAGCTTGCACAGAGTTTTGGATTCTCTGTTCACTGGGTTTTGCAGTGTGGCTACGTTGTGATGTCACAGCGAGGTGGATGTCACGACAACTTCAATATACACTGTATATTTGGAGAAAATGGAGAAGGTGGTTTGATTTGCAATCTGGGAACACCTCCACAAACAAACATCTCGCAGACAGACTTAAAATACGGGTTATAAATGTGATTGTGGGGCAGAATTTACGCAAAATGCACACCACAGCTTATACAATACATACTATCTAGACCAGTGATCCCCAACCTTTTTGTAACTGCGGACCCGTCAACGCTTGAAAATTTGTCCCACGGATCGGGGGGTATGGTATTTTTATTTTTATTTATTTGTTTGTCATACAAAAATTCAAGCATGTGTGCTTACGGACTGTATTCCTGCTGACTGTATTGATCTATATTGATTTTTAAATGTAGGAACTAGAAATATTAATAACAGAAAGAAACAACCCTTTTGTGCGAATGGGGGAGGGAGTTTTTTTGGGTTGGTGCACTAATTGTAAGTGTATCTTGTGTTTTTTATGTTGATTTAAATACATTTAAAAATATATATACATTATTATTATAATTTTTTTTATTTTTTTTTATTTCTTGTGCGGCCCGGTACCAATCGATCCATGGACCGGCACCGGGCCGTGGCCCGGTGGTTGGGGACCACTGATCTAGACCACAGGGAAATGTTTTAAATGTAGATTAAAATCATCATAGCCTTCAAATAAAATGTAATGTGCAACATAATTTTTCAATTTGTTATAAACCATTTTTATTTAAACATGATATATGTGTAGATTAATAAATGTACATTGTATTGGATTTATTTTTTATTTCTTAAACATGCATTGGAAAATATTGCGCCAAAATAGCCACTGACCTTATGTTGTTGCTTCGTAATGAAATTTAATTTCAGTCTAGCTAATCGGCTCTACCGTCTGTTTTCATGCAGAGAGGTAACAGCTCTACGTAACAGCGGCGTAACATTCCTGGCCTTAAACGGCAGTATAAAGGATGCTAATGACTGCCTGAAATCTGGAACCCATCATCAAATACGTTACTTCCCTTGAAATGCCTTGCCAGGCTTTTACTCTGTGCTTTTTTTGTGGGAGCCAAGGCCTGATCTTATGTTCAACATGTTCTTAAGGTTCTTAAAGTATTATTTGTGCAAACTAGATGACGAAAATAACAAATCAGTAAGATAATGACATCTGTCACATCCTTAAACACCTTTTTGGACCGTGTATTGGACCGTTTTCATTTGGGCTTTTTCCATGGTAACACTCCAATGTATAACTCCAATTTTATGCAGCTGATAATTTCTTTTAAAATGTATTTTATTTTACTTTGGCTAGGTGTTGTATCTAAATATAGCATTACTGTATTATATGCCAAACATCTGGCTAGAGGCCACCAAGCGATTCCTGCCGCAGCTTAGCTGGGTTCATCACACTTCTGGTTTCAAGCATCTGGTAGCTCACAACTGTGTCAAAGAATGGGGTCAAGAACAATTAAAGAACAATCAAGTGGTTAATGAAGCCACAGCAGCGATATTAAAACCAAACTACACTTCATATTCACTGTTTTCTGCTTCTTTTTCCTTGTTCTTCCCCCCATTTTTTATTAGGTGTGAAATCTCTGGACCAGTCACCGACTCTTGAAGGCTCGCTCCAAAATCTTGAGCTGAAGTTCTGCAGCCGTGCAACGGTGAAATGCGCCTCTGGAACTGTGGGAGCTGTAAAAGTGTGTGCCAGGACCCCAGGTGTGTGCAGCTGTGCCCTGTTAAAACTTTACTGCCTGTATGAGGGAGCGAGTGAGATTGACTGGACTGCATTGGACCGTCTCTTACTTTCTTAAATCTACACTTTAAAGCCCTTCACTCTGTCTCCTCTCTTTTATTCTTTATGTTGATTCCTTCCCAGCTGTGTGATTAAGTTGCTGTTTTCTCCAATGGTGTTGTTGTTGGACTTTGGCCATGCCTTTGACGGAACGCATGTTATTAGAGCAAGAGTTCATAGGGGTCAAGTTGAACATATGATGTCAGGAAGTTTATACAGTCATGTGAAAAAGTTATGACACCCCCGTGAAAACATTTTTAAACATAATTAAACCCATGAACATTTGATCATCAGTTCAATATTTAGAGGTTAAGATAATGAACTGTCCGTAAACAAATACAACTGTAAGTATTTATTCTAAAACTGATGTGTGAGATGTATTTAACACAATTGAAAAAGAATAGCCCTTCCCCATCATTAATACCACTTGAAATATATAGTATTTGCTTTATGTGCACTATATCAGGGACATTTATTGGAACATTGTATCAGAGAGCGCTTGAAGAATACGTGAGACATCTGTTAAAAAATTGAAGCCAAATTGAAGCTTGATCTTGCAACATAACAATAACCCAAAACATACTAGTAAATCCACCAAGGAATTGTTTAAAAGAAAGAAATGCAAAGTCCTGTCGTGGCCAGGACAAAGCCAGTATCTAAAGCTAGGTTATAGGTCTTTAACATTTTTTTTAGGTGAGAGTGGATCGTGAGATCGACAGACAGCCCAGATCAGGTAACTGCAGTATTGCTACTGCTAAGGTGTATTATTTTGTAACCTGTTCTGATTGATAGTCCGCAATCAGACAATGTTTAACAGGCTGAATATTAAATTTTATTAATAAATATGGAAGGTTAAGACATTGTCGTGCAGAGATATGAATACATTTATCTTGTAATCTACAGAATATAAAAAACATTTATTCAGTTAGAAATAATATCACATTTTACATTACCAAACATCTTTGACAATCAAAGCATGATTGTAACAATCCATATTTTTTGTTAATGTGTGAAATAGGTATCTAAACGTAGTGTTACTCCTCTTAATGCAAGTGCTTAGGAGGAAGACAAATTCTGTATTTCTACAAAATACAAATCTGGCAAGACTTTTATTCTCTTTAAAAGGTGATTCTTCTTTTTGTTGAGCTGTTTAAAATCATTTTATTAAAGCAAACTAATTGTCCAGTCATGCTATTAAAACTTGAAAATGATCTGTCTAGGGTACACTTATTAATGAAGAAAAAAATTACCTATCTATACTCTCGGCAGGATCCTTGAGGGAGCATGGGAGTTTGCCCAACCGGTCTACATGTGCTTTGTGGAGTTGGAGAAGGTATTCGACCATGTCCCTCGGGAAGTCCTGTGAAGAGTGCTCAGAGAGTATGGGGTATCGGACCACCTGATTGTGGCGGTCTGCTCCCTGTCAGAGCTTGGTCCGCATTGCCGGCAGTAAGTCGGACCCGTTTCCAGTGAGGGTTAGATTCCGCCAGGGCTGTTTTTTGCCACCGATTCTGTTTACAACTTTTATGGACCAAATTTCTAGGCGCAGTTATGGCGTTGAGGGGATCTGGTTTGGTGGCTGCAGGATTGGGTCTTTGCTTTTTGCAGATGATGTGGTCCTGCTGGCTTCATTTGACCAGGATCTCAAAATCTCCCTGGATCGATTCGCAGCTGAGTGTGAATCGACTGGGATGAAAGTCAGCACTTCCAAGTCTGAGTCCACGGTTTTCACCCGGAAAAGGGTGGACTGCCATCTACGGGTTGGGGAGGAGATCCTGCCCCAAGTGGAGGAGTTAAAGTACCTCAGTGTCTTGTTTATTAGTGAGGGAAGAATGGATCGTGAGATCGACAGGCAGATCGGTGCAGCGTCTCCAGTGATGTGGACACTGTATCGGTCCGTTGTGGTGAAGAAAAAGCTGATCCGGAAGGCAAAGCTCTCAATTTACCGGTCGATCTACGTCCCTATCCTCACCTATGGTCATGAGCTCCATTGTGGTGAAGAAAAAGCTGAGCCGGAAGGCAAAGCTCTCAATTTACCGGTCGATCTACGTCCCTATCCTCACCTATGGTCATGAGCTTTGGGTTATGACCAAAGGACAAGGTCATTGGTACAAGCGGCCGAATTGAGTTTCCTCCGTCTGGTGGCGGAGCTCTCCCTTCAAGATAGGGTAAGAAGCTATGTCATTCGGTAGGAGCTCAAAGTAAAGCCGCTGATCCTCCACATCGAGAGGAGCTAGATGGTTCGGTCATCTGGTCAGAATGTCCCCCGAACGCCTCCCTGGGGAGATGTTTAGCGCATGTCGGCACAGTAGGAGACCACGGAGAAGAACCAGTACACGGTGAAGAGACTATGTCTCCCAGCTGGCCTGGGAACACCCCAGGATTCCCCCGGAAAGAGCTGGACGAAGGAGCTGGGGAGAAGGAAGTCTGGGCTTCTCTGCTTAGGCTGCTGCCCCCGCAACCCGATTTCAAATAAGCGGAAGAAAATGGATGGATGGATATATTTATCTGCAATTATTGCGATTGATTTTGAGTTAACTGTGGACACCGCGATTAATTGCGATTAAATATTTTAATCGTTTGACAGCCCTAATATATTTGTATATATATGTATGTATGTACTGTATGTATGTATATATATATATAAATATACTGTACATATATGTACGTGTATGCATGTATGCGCACACACACATACACACTTCATTATCGGCGGCCACTCGAAGCGAGTATGACGATCCTCCTGGTAGGGGGGTATCCCTTTTATGGAGGATGCCTGTGCGTGACTTTGTTTAACATGGGAAGACTGGTGCACAGACAGTCACCACACGATCCTTGACAGATCCGGGTCAGGGTCCAGTGGCATGGAGTCCAGGACGACTGGGGACCCTTTTCTGCTGCAGCCTTCATCCCCCATCCCAGCCGTTGTGACGCTCCATAGGGTTAGCAATCATCCTCCGCCTGTTCCACCGTTGAGGTCTTGGGTTGTTATTTCCCCATAACTTGTGGCCACATGGATGTGGGGGAGATTTCTTCCGCCATCGCAGCCGTTGTGGTGGTTCTTACTGTACGTCTACCGTCTTCCGCCTGCTCCGCCGTTGAGGTCTTCACCGTATCCCTGGCTAGGGGCAGTCAGGTACTAGGCCTTTGCCAAGGGCCACCTGGGGTAACAGTAGTAAATGGGTTAACCTCCTACTGCCCCAAGACCCCTTAGAGGAGCCTCCACTGCCGGATGCACTTTAACGTCATGCCCAGGACAAACACGCACACACACACACACACACACACACACACACACACACATACATACACGATCATCTGGTCTTTTTGACAAAGGCCAGTCCACAGTCTTGTCTTAAAATAGCAACTTCTGGTTCTGTTATCGGGATATAAGAAAACATCTGTTTTTGGTCAGTTTTTTCATTTTTCTTGGATATCTTTTTGTTATATGAAATATGAAAAACATATTTGAACTGCTTTCTAGATCTAGTTATTGCTTTTAGACACTAAAAAGAAGGCTTTGTTTTTAAATTGTATTTTTTGTTTTTAAAAATAAAATTCTAATAGTTTATTTGTTTTTCAATATATATTTGTGAAAATAAATATGAATGACCAAAACATATACTAAGCTTTGACCCATCACCTTGACCCACACTTTCTAAAACACACAATTTATGAATAGCATTTTACAGCTAGCAGATCGAAAAGTTTGTAGCTTTTGTATCAGTCATGTTTATAATTGTGGTTTTATCTAATGTCCCCTAGGCTCACTCGAGGGGGTAAAGGAGAGTCTGGTTCCTCTGATCCAGGGACCATCTGACACAAAAGAACTTCATATGAGACGATGGCTAAATGAGATCCGCAAGCCCGAATCACTTTTGGCCCCTGACCTACTGACATTTTCTGTTCAAGTGCCACAGCAAAGCGACAATTGCAGGAACTCAGGTAAAAAATGTTTTGCTATTTAAGTCTTTTTCAACAGCTTTAGCTAACATACTGTAAGTTCTCATCAAATATGTACATTTATAACAATCACACTTTATATTAGATGTATCTTTAAAGTTTGTGATGGAAACTTGGTATGGTTTGATGTTTACATTTATTAGTCCCTTTCGGTGCAGATTTCTCCATTTCTTCATTGAAATAGATATTTTCTGTGTTCGTGTCAGTGTGCAGATGTTTCATGGTTATTCAAATGCCGTTCTTGAGAACGCAAGCTCAGAGGCTCAGAGAACTTTGTTTGTTTGGAAATTAAGTTTACGTATTGGGAAGCCTTATTTTGCTGAAAGGCCAGATTTATAAATTGGAGTTAGATTGAGACTCAAGTTTTGTATAATTGTGACCTTAACTTTTGCACATCTCCAATTTGAGCGAGAAGTGTATATACTCAGGTGCAACACAAACAGCTGCATGCTGTAGCAATGTTGTTATGATTTGTTACACTTAACCTGGAATTGTGTTTTTTCCCTGGCAACGTCTGCAACTATGTTTTAAAGAACATGATGTTTTAGACTGGGCATGATTTCACATTTCTAAAACTGGAGACCAGTCTTTTCTTCAGAAAGGGAAAAGCAATGTCGAACACATTATGATTTGGCTGTAGCTTTACTGATGCCCAGAAGCTTTGAGTATATCTCAAGCAGATGTAGAGCTGAAGGTAGTGCCAGACTACTTCTGATCAATGCATCAGTCGTCATCTTGTAATCTTTTTTTCGCTGCATCCTTGAATTTATTGGCATTTGACATCGAGCATGGGTATACTCCTCCTGTCATAGCCATTCAACTCATTAGCTTTTAGAGAGTTAAATACCAAAACATGTGCCATAAAAGTGTTTTAAATATTAACTTTGCAAAAAAACACAGCAAAACAGATGCTTTTCTTAATTTCCCCTCGGGGATTAATAAAGTATTTCTGATTCTGATTTCTGATTCTGATGCACGCATAAGGTCACACACACTTTCCCTGTCTCCCTCGCACATACTGTAGGTGTATCCGTGAATGTACACATACACCGAGTATGTTATCTGCCAGAAATATCTGTTACATACACACATACATACACACAATTATTTATACATACTGTATATACAAACATACGTACATTCATTATTACATACATACGCGCACACATAGGTACTCAGCACATACAGAAGTACATATCGTCGCACATACATACACAAATGCAGTACATACATACACACACACTCACATTCACTGTACAAGCATACATATACACATGTGGTACATACACAAGCACATATGCATACCTACACTCATGCATATAATCACGTTTCATCAAACATACTGTGTGTTAACGTTGTTTTCTTAGGGAAAACTGGGTAAAACACGGCACACTGATAAGGCTTAATCCAGTTTACTATAACAATCTACAAGGTTAATATAGTTAGCTTCTCTTTCTTCCCCTCCATTCATCTGCTTTCTTTTGTAATTCAAGTTTTAATTACATATACAGTTGCGATCAAAAGTTCCGATTCTGATTTCTGATTTTGACATCACATGGACAAAGATAAGACCTTCTGGAGGAAAGTTCTATGGTCAGATGAAACAAAAATTGAGCTGTTTGGCCACAATACCCAACAATATGTTTGGAGGAGAAAAGGTGAGGCCTTTAATCCCAGGAACACCATCCCTACCGTCAAGCATGGTGGTGGTAGTATTATGCTCTGGGCCTGTTTTGCTGCCAATGGAACTGGTGCTTTAAAGGGAGTAAATGGGCCAATGAAAAAGGAGGATTACCTCCAAATTCTTCAGGACAACCTAAAATCATCAGCCCGGAGGTTGGGTCTTGGGCGCAGTTGGGTGTTCCAACAGGACAATGACCCCAGACACATGTCAAAAGTGGTAAAGGAATGGCTAAATCAGGCTAGAATTAAGGTTTTAGAATGTATTTTCCAAAGTCCTGTCTTAAACGTGTGGACAATGCTGAAGAAACAAGTCCATGTCAGAAAACCAACAAATTTAGCTGAACTGCACCAATTTTGTCAAGAGGAGTGGTCATGTGTTGTATTGAATGCTACATACAAATTTTTTAACAAAATAAGAACAAGAAAACTAAATTATCGCAAAACCTCTGATTGCTTTTTACCTCTTCTCCCTCGTCCATTTTCTCATTGTTTTTCTTTGAGATATCTCTCTTTATCCGCACTGCACCCCCCCCACGCACATACAGGCCATATCACCAGCAGCCCAAGTTATATCACCAATAGATGCGAACCACTCATATGCGCTCTATCGGAGGAATCTTGTGCTTATTTTACTCATCAAATGAATCATGCAGCAATACAATACAAATAGTTTTTTTTTCTCAAAATTAATGAATACATTTATTCGATGAATAATTGCAGCCCTAACTGGGACACAGCTGGGGTAAAGATCGGCTGGGCTCGACAGTTCATCAGCAAATGACAGATCAGTTAAAGAAGGCAAATATCGTCCTCAATCGGATTCCATGATCGGGATCGGGACATCTTTAACATTTTGTGATCTTGGTCTGACAGAATTTGGTCTTGTTAGTAAGAATCAGAATCAGAATCAGCTTTATTGTCATTACGCAAGGTAACGAGATTGAGGCCATTCCATACAGTGCGATGTGTGCATGCTAGAAAAACAATGTGCAAATATATAAAAATTAAAAAAAATGTAGAAGTGCAATGAATATGGTGTGAAGTGAATATATACATGAAAAAACAAAACAAAAACAGGGTGGTTGGTGGAATGGGTTATTGCACCGAAGAGAAGGCAGTTATGAGGGACAATGTGGCAGTCCGTTCAGGATGGTTATGGCCCTGGGGAAGAAGCTGTTCTTTAGCCTGTTTGTTTTGGTTTTAATGCACCTGTAGCGCTTCCCAGAGGGCAGCAGGTGGAACAGGTCAGAGCCAGGGTGGGTGCTGTCTTTGATGATGGCACTGGCTCTGTTGAGGCAGCGGGAGGTGTAGATGTCCGTCAGAGAGGGGAGAGGGCGGCCGATGATCTTCTGAGCCGTCTTGACCACTCTTTGCAGCCTCTCCCTGTCTGCTGCAGTGCAGCTGCCGTACCATACCATAATACAGTAGGTCAGCAGGCTCTCGATGGACGAGCGGTAGAAGGTCAGCAGCAGGTCAGGCTTCAGGTTGTACTTCCCGAGGACTCTAAGGAAGTGTAGCCGCTGCTGAGCCTTCTTGATGATTGATCTGGTGTTGACTGTCCAGGAGAAGTCATTAGAGATGTGGACTCCAAGGTACCTGAAGGTGTGGACCCTCTCTACACGCTCGCCGTTGATGTAGAGGGGGGCAGGGTCGGTGCTGCTCCTCCTGAAGTCGACGATGATCTCTCTGGTCTTGCTGGTGTTGAGAGCGAGGTTGTTCTCCGAAGACCAGGCCGTCAGCTTCAGGACCTCCTCTCTGTAGGCAGCCTCGTCACCCCTGGAGATGAGCCCGACCACTGTGGTATCGTCGGCAAACTTGACGGTAAGGTTGTCACTGTGGGCCGGACTGCAGTCATGGGTGTAAAGGCAGTAGAGGAGGGGGCTCAGCACACAGCCCTGTGGGGAGCCGATGCTCAGCGTGCGGGAGGATGAGAGGTGCGGGCCAAGTCTCACATTCTGGGGTCGGTCCGTTAGGAAGTCCCTTATCCAGGCGTTTGTGAGAGGGGGGAGGCCAAGAGTGTCCAGTTTATTGCAGAGTCTGTCCGGGATTATTGTATTGAAGGCAGAGCTATAGTCCACAGAGAGCATCCGGACGTAGCTCTGCTGCTGCTCCAGGTGGTTCAGAGCAGAGTGGAGAGCAACAGCGATGGCGTCCTCTGTGGACCTGTTCGCCCGGTATGCGAACTGGTGGGGGTCGAAGTCTGGAGGGATATGGTCCTTGATGTGCTGGAGAACAAGTCGCTCGAAGCACTTCATGATTACCGGAGTGAGGGCCACTGGTCGGTAATCATTCAGGCTGGTGATGGGAGACCTCTTCGGCACCGGGATTATTGTAGATGACTTCAGGCAGGATGGGATGACTGCCTGAGCCAGGGAGAGGTTGAAGATCCTGGTGAGGGGGGGAGCGAGCTGGTGGGCGCACGTCCTGAGCACCTTTCCAGGTACTCCGTCTGGTTCGGTAGCCTTCCTGGGGTTCACAGCCAGGAGCACTCGTCTGACACTGTGCTCCTGTACAGTGAGTGGAGTGGCGCCGGAGCCCGGTGGGGGCGGGGGCAGGGCTGGAGCAGATGAGTGTCGCTGGGGGGTTTCGAAACGGGCAAAGAAACAGTTAAGCTCCTCTGCCAGTGTCGCACTCTGATCCGCAGTTGTCATATTGCAGCCTCTGAAGTTCGTGATGTCATGAATGCCCCGCCACACCTCCTGTGAGTTTTTGCTGGACAGATGGGACTCTCTCTCTAAGCACACTGTTTACATGATTAGTTTGTCTCAATGTGGCTCTGTTGATTATTTTCAACAAGTTCCTATTTTTTGACCATGGCATTAAGAGAGTGAGCAACAGAGTGGTCAGCATGTCGGCCTCACAGTCAGGTGATCAAGGGCTCGAACCTCCGCTTGAACATCTCTCGGTGTGGAGTTTGCATGTCTTTCCATTTGTGCGTAGGTAGTCTCCATGTACTCTGCCTCCTTCCACATTTCAAAAACATGCATGTTAGGTTAATTCAGTCTTTCTCAAATATTGGGTGCGATGCTAGGGTGACCTCAAGGAACATGCTTTTTTCTGCCGTACTAGAATATGACGGTGGGAGACGATGATGTGTGTTGTTTTCTTTAAAGGGGAACATTATCACCAGACCTATGTAAGCGTCAATATATACCTTGATGTTGCAGAAAAAAGACCATATATTTTTTTAACCGATTTCCGAACTCTAAATGGGTGAATTTTGGCGAATAAAACGCCTTTCTATTATTCGCTCTCGGAGCGATGACGTCACAATGTGACATCACATCGGGGAAGCAATCCGCCATTTTCTCAAACACATTACAAACACCGAAGTCAAATCAGCTGTTATTTTCCGTTTTTTCGACTGTTTTCCGTACCTTGGAGACATCATGCCTCGTCGGTGTGTTGTCGGAGGGTGTAACAACACGAACAGGGACGGATTCAAGTTGCACCAGTGGCCCAAAGATGCAAAAGTGGCAAGAAATTGGACGTTTGTTCCGCACACTTTACCGACGAAAGCTATGCTACGACAGAGATGGCAAGAATGTGTGGATATCCTGCGACACTCAAAGCAGATGCATTTCCAACGATAAAGTCAAAGAAATCTGCCGCCAGACCCCCAGGAAAAGAGAGCGGATGAGGGTATGTCTACAGAATATATTAATTGATGAAAACTGGGCTGTCTGCACTCTCAAATTGCATGTTGTTGCCAAATGTATTTCATATGCTGTAAACCTAGTTCATAGTTGTTAGTTTCCTTTAATGCCAAACAAACACATACCAATCGTTGGTTAGAAGGCGATCGCCGAATTCGTCCTCGCTTTCTCCCGTGTCGCTGGCTGTCGTGTCGTTTTCGTCGGTTTCGCTTGCATACGGTTCAAACCGATATGGCTCAATAGCTTCAGTTTCTTCTTCAATTTCGTTTTCGCTACCTGCCTCCACACTACAACCATCCGTTTCAATACAATACATGCGTAATCTGTTGAATCGCTTAAGCCGCTGAAATCCGAGTTTGAATCCGAGCTAATGTTGCTATAGCTTGCTGTTCTATCCGCCATGTTTGTTTGTATTGGCATCACTATGTGACGTCACAGGAAAATGGACGGGTGTATATAACGATGGTTAAAATCAGGCACTTTGAAGCTTTTTTTAGGGATATTGCGTGATGGGTAAAATTTTGAAAAAAACTTCGAAAAATAAAATAAGCCACTGGGAACTGATTTTTAATGGTATTAACCCTTCTGAAATCGTGATAATGTTCCCCTTTATGTTAATAAGGATACAATGTTGTGCAGAGGTGTACTTATAACAATTTTGTAAAAATATAATACTATTTGTAGTGGGGAGTATGACATATGTTCTTCCTCCTAGGGTGGCATAACAGAGAATATTTGTGAAGCACTGAGTTGATTGGACACTCCAAATTGTCCATAGACTTGAGTGCGAATTGTTTGTCGTTATATGTGCTCCGTGATTGGCTGGTGACCAGTCAAGGGTATACCCTGCCTCTCGCTCAAAGTCGGCTGGCATAGGCTCCAGCTAACGCGTGACCCAAATAAGAACACGCAGCATGGAACAGGGATGACTGACAGGGTACAACATGCAGTGCCTAATGACAAATCATATCCAATAGTTAAGAAAATGCAACTCTAATGACTTATGAAAGCTGTCCACCATATGTGTTAGATGTATTCTTTATTATACTGTCAAATAAAAGCTGCTTTTGCAAACTTTTGTTTGCAAAAAAAAAAAGTTGTTGTCAGGTTTATTGAATAAATAATTATATACCATATTTTTCGGACTATAAGTCGCAGTTTTTTTCATAGTTTGGACGTGCTCCAGTGCGACTTATGTTTTTTTCCTTTTTTATTATGCATTTTCGGCATGTGCGACTTATACTCCGAAAAATACGGTACTGTATGCATAACAATCTCATTATGTGTACGGATTTTTGAAGCCATTCTGACTCATTCTGTCAGCTTTACAGTATGAACGCATGGCATTAACAGCACTGTTTTAAACAGGCCCTATACTGCAACAACTTTCTCTGGACTTTCTGTGTAGCTCCTGTGTGGCATTCTGGCCTACTGTGTTTAACAAGTGTTTTTATCAGTTCCGTGCAGTGCACCCATGCCTGGTCACCGTGCTGTTTGGCACCATATCTTTTGTTATGAACTCAGTAATTGCTCAAGCCATTTCCCCCTGCTGTTTTAAATTGCTTTCATACAGCGTGACACTTTGGTTAACATCCAAATGTATCTAGCTTGCTCTGGTGTACTTATGCTCGGCTTTTAGCTATACAATTGTCATACATGGCTTTGCGGTATATATTTACAGTGCAAATTTGTGGTATGATCCCGTCAAGTTGCAATGGTAACTGTATCGGCCTTTCCAAGCTTTCCCAGGTTCTAAACCAAAGCTCCGTGCACTTTCATACGCACTTCAGACTAAAACTTAAGTTTCTCAAAAAATAGCTTCATTTGCAAAAAAGGTCTTCTTTCCAACAGTCCATCCAAGGTTAACAAAAACAACTTCAACTACATACAAAAACCGCCAGTCTCTCAACCCGACATTATTTGTCCAATCAATTTCACTTGTGCGCCCCTATATGCTCTCCTCACAGGTGCGGTAAATGACGTTTTCTAATTCAATAAATTAACTTGAAATATATCACAACATATTTTTATGACAATTCAAAAAATTTATAATTTAACTTGATATATGCAGTACTAGAGAAATATAAATAACACAAAAATGGCTACCAAAACCATAATGACCAACACCAAAGCGCAGTAGGCCCGAGTATTCATCAAACAACAAATAATTAATTTAACTTAATATATGCAGGACTACAGAAATATGAATAACACAAAAATGGCTACCCCAGTAACATTTATTTTTAAAACAATCATTTCACACTTGCTGTTCCTGTTTGTCGCTTGTGTCATGTGAAGACTGTGTAATCGGTCGCATATATTGCGATTTGAAAAATCTTGTTTACTTGCTTATATCACAAATTGTTCAGCCATTTTCAATAGCAACTATTTTGTTCTGGTTTGTGTGTGTGAAAGGGTGAAAAGGAGACACACAGACCAACATGTTTTTTTCTTGCACTTTGGCAAGACAAACAAGAAGGGGACATACATTGTTAGTGTAGTGAAATACTCATATTAGCCAGTCAGTATCAGCAGCTCTACGGAAAGCCAGCGATAGCCAGATGTCTGCATCACCATAATCATGTACAGTGTAACTGGTGTGTGAATT
This sequence comes from Nerophis lumbriciformis, assembly GCF_033978685.3. Taxonomy (NCBI): domain Eukaryota; kingdom Metazoa; phylum Chordata; class Actinopteri; order Syngnathiformes; family Syngnathidae; genus Nerophis; species Nerophis lumbriciformis. The sequence goes on along the minus strand of NC_084551.2, from coordinate 11,408,014 downwards.
TGTATTGTTATTGTTATTATTAACAGTGACCTCTTGTGGTCCTTTAGTGATGCCATAACATTTTGGCCCATGGACAGTTAGTTGCAGGCTGGCCTAACTGTCCTCTTTGGCTTGATTTTGGCCTGTCACCACTGATTGATGAGAAAGACTCAAGAGTCCTTGGTCATAGCTAATGTTGAAGACCATAGGGAGCAGAAGGCCAGAGGGCGTGTGAGGAGCTTGGCTTTATGCTCAACTTCAGAGCGACCAGCAGCCTGCAGGTGTTTCCCCCACACCCGCCACCACAGTGACTTGTAATAGAGGAGGAGGGACTGTTGGGTCCGGTCTGATCATAATGAAGACAAAACGAGAGAGTGAGTGAGGGATAGCATGTGTTCTCTCATGGCACGCCAGCAGCTGCGAGACAGTGATTTATGCTTTTCTTAGAACTCTTAGAGCTCTCAAAATGTTACATTTAATCAAGCACATGAAGAGTAGAACAAATGTTTAAATATGTTGCCGATAAAGCCCTGCAGTTTTGATCTCTTTACCAAACCATGAAGACTTTGGAAAAAAAAGAGAACAAAGTAAGCTTTAATCTTAATTGAAATATAATGGACGGAATTTAGAAACGTACATGATAGTAATCCTTGGACGGTGGTACAATACTGTCATACGAAACATATGTACTTAGTTTTGTTGTGGATATTAACGCTCTACTTTTTTCAATCATTAGTAGGGTGGAGCAATTTGGTCTTGTGGTACAAACGTTGAATATAAAAGTTTCCAGTTTCTTGAGCAATGAGTGCTGGTACTTTCATTCAGTGTTGTAACTGTGTGACCTGTCCACAGCAGTAACACAGATTGGGTCCTACAGTGCCTGTATGCAAAAGACTAATGAGAGCAGGTGGAAAAGAAGCGGCACCTGACTTTGATCTCAACATTTCAAACAAAGACACACGCTTTTAAGTGTTGTGCTTGCATTGAAAAACACATTCTTTCTTCTCTGAAACTGGAGCTGTTGAGTAGGTTGCACTTTGGGACGATGTGTGAATTTTAGGGTATCCCTTGGTAGTCTCCTCCATTACAATCTTTCAAAGGCTTGCTGTACTTTCATATGTCCATCTATCATACTCCTTCACTTCTGTGCATGTGTTCATGCACTCCGTTGCGTGTTAAATCAACAGGCTTTGTCTCAGGCAGCACTATGATGGTTTTAAGCTGCTGGATTGAACTTTGGCTGCTTGATAAATCCACAGTAGACAAATGGGAACTAAAAATACATAATACATCAGGATAAGAACAAAAATCTTGGGATTCAGTGGAAAAGTTATGTATCTTTTGGGACTTGTCCAAAAGCAAATTTGAGGTGATTTTGAACACCAGACACCAGAGTGAGTAAATTTGCAGAAATACAATAAAAGTGCAGAAAGTTCAGATGTGCTGCAGCTGTTGCCTTTCTAAGTGTTTTCACATCAATTGAAGACAATATACACTTCTTTTAACTGAAAAAACATCTGTGCATTGCATCTTATACAACCATAAAAACAAACATTTGTGACAAATGGGAGCCTTGGCTAGGTTCTGTTAAAAATGTAGTGAAAAAGCTAACATTGATTGCTCTAATATGAAGAAGTAGGATTAAATAAAATAGTGTTTCCCCTTAATGTGATTGAATGTGGCGTGCCACAACAGCATTTTTATTATTGCCACACCTTAGAAATAAGGTTTTTTTTTACTTGGAAAAAAAATGAAAGTAATATAATATATTGTAGCCTCCAGAAGAAATCACACAAAGTCTGATGCTATTTTTAACTTTTGATACCAATCTTATGATAACAAACAGGACAATTCCAACAGGTTTTACCTCCCGTGCAAATCCAAACCACACAAACATAAAATAATAACATTAGCTTGTCGTTCCAGTATGAATGGACATATAAAGCCTATTATTTGCCCACTCTGATCACAGAAAACCACGCTACCGAAACCGGATGTAATCAAAACGCACGCCCATGTCTGGAGCGTTTTCGATTGATTTTTATATATATTGCAGATATACCGGCAGACAACTATCTACAAAATGTGCAAATATTAAGAGGACAGTGGCAGATTTTAAGAGGAGAAAGTCTAATGAGAGCAACAGCGCGAAGCAAGTGTGACGTCATGCTCGCTGCAGCTCGCTTCTTTCGTCAGAAACATCGAGGGACAAAAGTAGAGTCTCTAAACACGAGTACATTTTATAGTAAGTAGTATGGTAAATCCTGCTCAGTGGCCTTGTGGTTAGAGTGTCCGCCCTGAGATCGATAGATCGTGAGTTCAAACCCCGGTCGAGTCATACCAAAGACTATAAAAATGGGAACCATTACTCCCTACTTGGCACTTAGCATCAAGGGTTGGAATTGGGGGTCAAATCACCAAAATGATTCCCGAGCGCGGCCACCGCTGCTGCTCACTGCTCTCCTCTCCTCCCAGGGGGTGCAACATGGGGATGGGTCAAATGTAGAAGGTAATTTCACCACACCTGGTGTGTGTGTGACTATCCGTGGTACTTTAACTTTAACTTTAGTAACACCAGAAAAAGATACTAGATTTGTTTATAGTTGTTTTTAAATTAAAGCAAGTCATCAAAAGCTTGTAAACACTTGAAAAAATCTGAACAAAGTAGTGTTGCCTTAAATGTATTAATAAATGACGGTTTTTGTGTAATTTAAAATTAAAACGGTATTCCTAACCGTCTGGAATTTTATCGCGGTTTATCATTATACCGTTTACAGTTACATCCCTAGTTAATACTGATTAATAATAACATCCATCCATCCATCCATTTTCTACCGCTTGTTCTTTTTGGGGTCGCGAGGGGTCGCTGGAGCCTATCTCCGCTGCATTTGGGCGGTAGGCGGGGTACACTTTTGACAAGTCTCCACTGCATCACAGGGCCAACACAGATAGACAGACAACAATCACACTCACATTCACACACTAGGGCCAATTTAGTGTTGCCAATCAACATATTTGTTTTAAATGTAATGATACTTTTTTTTTTTTTGCCTTTTTAAAGAAAATCATATCAAAGCAAATTATCGCTGACATCGTGTTGACCTCGCCCCCACTGCCACAGGTGTTTTGGCAGTTTCGGGGAAACCCTGAAATATGTTTCTTCCTATTCCTTTTGGACGTTTTAAATAATGTGGCTGTGATCATGGACTCTATTCCACTTTGTATGCATGTTTGAAATAAACTAAAATTTACCAATTTAAGCAAAGGCGGATTGTGGATTATTGCCAGATCATATACAGTATTCCGACTCTGATGCTGCTGTTTTTCGGGGTATTTTGTTTTTGAGGCTCCTGTGATGTATGGGATTGCACCCTTCTCTAATGGTCAGTGGTATGTGCAAGAATGTAACCAGGAAGATGGTTCACTGTACGCAGTAGTCAATAAAACAGCCTGGGGGAAATAACAGGTTGAGTTTGAGTGAAACGTCCTAAAAGGTTCAAGAGTCCAATATCTCCTCTCTGTTTGTGTTTGTTAATTTAGCTGAAAATGCCTTTTGTATATCTACATCAGTTATCTCTTTAATGCGCTGGATGTTTCGTCGCATCATCATCAGTAAGCGTGTGGGAAGCGGAGTTGGTAATGGGGAGATTAGCCCTAAGGGAACCCACTCAGAGTTGGCTATTGAGGTCAATCATAGCCCATTACTAGAGTTGCTCATCTGTGAAGTGTACTTAGGCCAGTCTCACAGTGCTTAAAGAACGACTGGTGCATGATGCTGAGGTGCAGTGGGCAGAGATTTGAGGCAATGTCTGAAAGTGTAAGAGCTAATTGTTGTGAGAGTGCTGGGGGTGGGTTGGAGTGTGGCTGGAGCTGGCTCTTTTCCACAGACGAGTTTCCACTCGATCATGATATCACTGCCCCCATGTGTATTTTTGGCACTGACCATATCACAAATACTATGTTAACTAGAAGTTAAGGTCAAAGTTACACAAGAAGTGAGAATAAATGTAAATAGCTGATTTGTTCTAAATCCTTATAGTTTAGTCTTCTCAAAAAAATACATGACCTAGTACAGGGGTCGGCAACCTTTACCAGTCAAAGAGCCATTTTGACCAGTTTCACAAATTAAAGATAACAATAAGAGCCGCAATTTTTTTTTGGAAATTTAAAATGAAATAACATTGCATACGTTTTTTCTTTTTTTGCTTTGTGCTATGTATAAACCAGGGGTCTCAGACACGCTGCCCATACCTTATTGTGGAATTTGGATGCTGGTGCGGTACGCGGGTTTTGTATGAATGGCGCTTGTCAGCGTCATGGGTACCGTGATGGTACAGCATATAGCACCCACTACAACCAGCGTGCCTGGTCAGCCACACGTTGTATGGGGCTTCCGCTTGCTCCGTAGGTGACAGCAAAGCATACTTGGTCAACAACCACACAGGTTACACTGACGGTGTCGGTATAAAAAAAAACTTTAACACTCTTACTAATAATGCGCCACACTGTGAACCCACACTAAACAAGAATGACAAACACATTACGGGAGAACATCTGCACCGTAACACAACATAAACACAACAGGACAAATACCCAGAATCCCATGCAGCCCTAACTCTTCCGGGCTACATTATACACCCCACCTACCAAACCCCGCCCACCTCAACCGACGCACATGTTGATGTGTGAGGGAGCAGGGTTGGGGTGGGGGCGGGGTTTGGTGGTAGCAGGGGTGTATAATGTAGCCCGGAAGAGTCAGGACTGCATGGGATTCTGGGTATTTATTCTGTTGTGTTTATGTTGTGTTAAGGTGCAGATGTTCTCTCGAAATGTGTTTGTTATTCTTGTTTGGTTTTGGTTCAAAGTGTGGCGCATTATTAGTAAGAGTGTTAAAGTTGGCTTATATGGTCACCGTCAGTGTAACCTGTGTGGCTGTTGACCAAGCAAGCTGCTGAGCCGCATCAGAGTGATCAAAGAGCCGCATGCGGCTCCGGAGCCGCGGGTTGCCAACCCCTGACCTAGTAGGACCCCACATCATTGAAAACTCTGCTAACAAACCTTGGACATTCTTCTGATTAACATTGCAGGGATTCAAACTAAAACATAAAAGCAACTCAAGCAATGCATCACTTATACATATCGCAATGCGATGAAATACAATACTATACAATACACATGTGCTCAACAAAGAATATGTTGTAATTTATCAAGATGTGTATGAGTATTAACGGTTCGGAAATGAACGAGTCACTTGTGAAATTGAGTTTTCATCGTTCACTGAAAAGAGCCGTGAAAACACTTTTGCGAACGTCACGTCCCTACCAGGCAAAGACCCCCGACCCACTTGTCGAATATTACTGCTTTACACGAAGTTGCCACACAGTTATTGACAATTATATTTCAGTGACAGAGAAGCACAACCACACAATCTACAATAGTCTGCAGAACTATAACTTAAACTTTAATCGGTTATTAGGAATTGAATATCCACACTTGTGCCCAACATTGACATGTAATCCATGAAAGCATTACAATAAATATATAATTGCCTGAGCAGCAGAACATTTGTCTTCAAACAGTCAAAGAAAGCCATCAGCATGTATTTAATTCTCACTACATGAGCAGCCTTTTCTTTTGCAGCCAACATTTTTTAAGTAGTATCAAAAGTATTGTAGACACTCTTTAGTCAGCATTATTTTCTTGATGCCTTTGAAGAGCATCATAATCACAAGATCCAAAGCAGATGTCATTTATACACATATTACAACTTTACCAACCACACGTAAGAGATGTAGAAAGCCATTTGACCAGTTTGCTTATACCAGTTATTGGGATGTAACAGTATTAAAAATACCGCGGTATTTCGGTTTCAAAGTCTTAATAATACCGTGGTGTATGACAGTATCAAAGGAACATTTGGTGAGTGTAGGTTTTTTCTGGCATTCAAAAGGGAACTGCACTTCTTTTTTAAAATTGTGCCTGTCGTTCACAATCATTATGAGAGGCAAGACTGGGGATGTATTTTTTTAAATGTATTCGAACGTAAATAAAAGTTCGCTTACAACGGAGCCAATTGGAGGTCCTCTATCCCGCCTATAAAACCCAATAAATAACCATTCAAAAACTGCAAACAATACTCCATTTACATTTTGCGACTTGAATATTAACTGAGTATTAGTGATGTTGTTATTAGACAAAGTATTTATAGCGGCGCCGTGATCCAATCTTGACATGATCGACTAGTGAGCTTCTTCCTTGCTTCCTTGTTCATGAAAGTTTATTTGAGATCATAAATCATGCCTCTCACCTGGATAGGAGAAGGATGAGGACGTATTCCGATGAGTTGGTCAACTATGGCATCCAATTTACACCCGGACATGGCGAGAACCACACAAAAAGACGCTTGCTTCCACCCCCCTTTTCTTCGCGAGGAGTATGAGTCATTCTTCATCTAAGCAGGACTATAACAAGATTCTATCAGTCGGCATCCTAATGACAGTAGACATTGTACAGGAAGTGGTGTTTTATTATGTTTGTTGGCTCTCATGAAGTATGCAGTGAGTAATAATCAGAAATGTTCTTGAAAAAGAAAGCGAACGCCGTGATGTCTTTATTACAGTATTTTTCACACATATAATTGCGACTTATATGTGTTTTTTTCCTTCTTTATTATGCATTTTCGGCAGGTGCGACTTATACTCCGGTGCGACTTATACTCCGAAAAATACGGTAATTAAAATGAGCAAAATACATAAACATTTAATGTTATTATAAATGTGCTCATTACTACATTACATATATACTTACATCATGTATATAAAACCTTATTGGAGGTGTTTGGATGTTTTTTTAAGGGTGTTAAAGGGGTTAGAGCAACTCCAATATGCTCCATTGTAAGTGGATTTTTGATCACATTTATTTTCTATTTAGAATTTCTTTGTTCTTGTCTTTCATAAGGATTGTAAATGATAGGCAAAATTCCCCAAAAAGTGCAGTTCCCTATAAGCGTTGGCCAGGTCTGTAAATAAACTACATATCCCAGAATCCTCTGCACAGCACGGGAACGCCAAAGTGGGAGCGTGGAATGCCGTAAGCAGGAAGTGTAGTGTGTTTGTACTCGTCGTAGATAAAATGAATTATTTTTTTGGACATTAAATCTGTCCTTAACTGGTTGAGTTATGTTGCTAACAAACAAGGCCTGGCCGAAACATAACCTCTTTGGCTGAGGTAAGAAAGTCTGCCTTTTCCAAAGCGAAGCGCACCACTTTTGTTTTGAGCGTTTCCAAGGCGACACAAAGCCAACCAGGTAGACTTGACAGGTCTGCCTGGTTGGCCACGCCTATAAGAACAGCTGATAGGCAACACGTCACAGTGGTCAGGTGACCCTTCTGAAGAAGACTGCAGATGACAGTCGAAACATGTCAGGTAAAGAATCCATCTAATATACCGAAAATATTGTCTGATTAAAAGAACATTTCAAAGAGTATATGAAGGACAAGACGCAATGAACCTTTTTGAACGAGATTGAATACTGTTGCATCCCTAACCAGTTATGGTGAGCTACTCGCATGTAACATCTCCGCCACGTGTTTCAGAAACCCACACAGCTAAAATAGCTGTAGTGACCAAATATGCATGCAAGTGTACAGAATCTGCCTTTGCTAACTACTGTCCCAGGAAGCGTATGTTTTAGCTGCCAGTGTAAATGTTTTGATTTAGTATACGCTTATGTAAAGGGCAAACAAAGGATGTTCTTGGGTTTACTAAATTAATGTAATATAAATCGACCCTTAGTTGTCAGCGCCATAGTGTTGTCGTCAGCAGGGTAAACACGAAGAGATGTCCTTGAAGAGTGAAGTGAGATCATTGTGGGTCACAGGGTTCACACCTTGTCTTTTAAGAAAGGCAGGGTCAACGAAAAAAAGAGGCAATTAACCTTATTCATCGTGTGAAAGTTAACCCAACAGATTTCAGGATTTCTACATGCATTGAATTGAACAAAAGGCCTGTTTATTGACTATATGTGTTTCTTGTAGCTTAAAAAAATTATTTTATAGCCTTCTGACAAAAAGTAATTTTTTGTCATTTTTATGTTCTTTCACTGTTATTGGCATTATTACATGTTATTCTTTAATCAATCAATCAATCAAAGTTTTTTTATATAGCCCTTAATCACAATTGTCTCAAAGGGCTGCACAAGCCACAACGACATCCTCGGCTCAGATCCCAGGCATGTTAATGCATGTTCTGGAGGAACAGGTTGTTTAAGTGACTGTTTAGGGTAAACGTTTCTTGAACATTGTTTTTCTTTTCTTTTTTAATCATGTTTTTGATATTAAAAATAGTACAGTACAATAGAGCTACAAAATCATTCTGAGCGTGTGGACCCTACCTCTCAATAGTAAACAAGTCCTGAATTCATTACTTGTTCCTTATCATATTTCTGACATTTCCTGAAAGTTGAATAAACTCCACCCTTAATTTATAGACCAATTTATAGCGGAGTCAAAGAAAGGAGTGAAGCCTCTAGTCAGTTCAATCAATCAATCAATGTTTATTTATATAGCCCTAAATCACAAGTGTCTCAAAGGGCTGCACAAGCCACAACGACATCCTCGGTATAGCCCACATAAGGGCAAGGAAAAACTCACCCCAGTGGGACGTCGATGTGAATGACTATGAGAAACCTTGGAGAGGACCGCATATGTGGGTAACCCCCGCCCCTCTAGGGAGACCGAATGCAATGGATGTCGAGTGGGTCTAACATAATATTGTGGGAGTCCAGTCCATAGTGGATCCAGCATAACAGTAAGAGTCCAGTCCACAGTGGGGTCAGCAGGAAACCATCCCGAGCGGAGACGGGTCAGCAGCGCAGAGATGTTCCCAACCGATATACAGGCGAGCGGTCCACCCCGGGTCCCGACCCCGGACAGCCAGCACCCCATCCATGGCCACCGGATCTGTGTGTCTCCCCTTCCACAAGGGATAGGGGGGAGCAGAGGAGAAAAGAAAAGAAACGGCAGATCAACTGGTCTAAAAAAAAAAAAAAAGTTATACACTGTTTGTCTCTGTGGGTGGAGTCGGGGCCAATGGCGTAAACGCACACACGCGTGCACGCACGCACGCACAAGTTGATGCTTGTGACGTAGACAAAATTTTCCTTATCCAGTTTCTGACATTTCCTGAAAGTTAAATGAAAATTTGCTCATAACTTTATGAGCTATGAAAGAAACCTAATGAAGACTCTTGTCAGTCATGCACTCTCTTTGTCTCTGCGGGGCCGCGAGCCTACTTACACACAGAAGTTGAAGCTAGTATTATAAATATAAGGTAATGTACTAGAAATGATCCAAATCACACCCAAAATCTAATCAGTTCGGGGTTTTTTATCCCATATCGGACATTTCGTGAAAGTTTAATGAAAAACTATAACCCCTTGACTTATGTTGTTAGCTAGCTAACTAACTAACCAACTAAATGACAAACCAACGACAGAGATTGAATAATCTCCTAGCAGAAGTGAAAAGCATATCATATTTTATTTGGCTTTTTACATGACAAAATTCACACGTTTCAAAACAAATTGCTGTCCGCTGGTTTTTATGTAGGCTTTGTTCATATTTTGTCAGGTTTGGTTTCACAAAAATCTAGCAAAATATGCTTTTGTTTGTAGTATTGATTTTGCGGGTATACTCGAGTAAATAAGGTTACTACACCACACTTGTTTTTGTCGCCTCCACACTGTTGCGGCTGTTGTCTTCTTTAGTTACTTGGAGTTTTCACAATGCTTCTTGTGTTGTGGTAGGATTAACATCCCAACGTACAGTTTGGCATCTGTACTACTTTCGTTTGTATTTTCATGTGGACAGGAATGTATTTTGATAGGTTCCCAAGTGACGTAGCTGTCGGAAAAATGTGTCTTTTGTGTTTGATATATTTTGCATCCCCAGATAACTTAATCCAGAGCCTGGGATTTTGTTTACACACACATTAGAGAAGTTATAGTCAAGACTGGCTGTGGCTGGCTGTAGATTAGCAACATCACTTTAAGATCATTTGATCTTACTTCTGTACACCCTTTTCCATTGCTCCAATTGCCTTGAGTTTGGATGTAACATAATTGTGTGTGTGCGGGGGAGGGTTGATGGAATTTGCAGAAAATAAGTTATTAAAGCCCCCTTATTTTCATTGATATGATTGATAACTTCTGCTGAACTTGACAACTGTCCAATCAACACTTGTTTTTTTTAGGTTTTCTTGTGAAATACATTTCCCCTTCATAATTATTTCCTAACTTTTTCTATAAGTTGCATTCATACATTTGTGGCGTATCCCTGTTTGTCTCTCCCCTCACTTTATCGCCACTTTTCCGTCTTTCATCTCTCAGCATTGCAGTTTCCGCTTTGGGTAAGATAAAGTGCCATCTCCTGATATGATTAGGATTTGGTTACTGATTCATACACATTCATGCAACACACAGGCTAAACAGAGTTCAGTTCAGATATATACAAAATGTGTCTTGAAAAGCTCTATTGAAGCATGCTTACTGCAGTTCTGTTCCAGTAGCCTAACCAATATTGGTTGACTGCTCCAGTGGTCATCAGAAAACATAGGGTTGCCGTGGGAAAAGGAAGGGGATGAGACCCTATTAGCTTCTTCACAGCTCAGCTGTCGGAGCATGCCTCCTCCTCCGTTGTTCCATTCCTTCCTCGTGTCTCTTTGCCCATTCCTCCCACACTCATTCCTCCCTTCACCTCAACTTCCCTCTTGTTCTTCCCCTTACCCACACTTTCCCAGACTTCACTTTTGCCCAACTCAGTTGCCCAAACCACAGGAAACTGCAGCGGCTTTGACTCTTCAACAGACAAAAAATAGTGGGGGATTATTGTTTCTCATAAAGCAGCAGTGGTGAGGATGAAACTATGACAAAGTGGCTGGGGAAAAGAGTATGTTGGATTGACTCTACTAATGGTAGCAATTTATTCTTACAGACTACACATACTCACGCACACATAATACAGATGGCCTACAGGTGTGTCGATTTCAATATTTTTGGTTTTGACTCATGGTTTTTAAGACTTTAGCGTGCCACCAATTGATTTCAATGTTAAACGTTCAAATTTACAACCAAATCAGTCTCTTTTTCCTAAAACATCATCTTAATAAACCACCTTTGTACTTAAAGAGTAAAGTCAAAATCCGTTCTTCTCAGTACTACAGAATTTATGGATTATGCGGTGGTAACACTATGGACTGATTCTAGCGTTACTAGACGAAATCAAAATGTGCTAGTCGGTGAAGAACAGTGCTTTAGCATTAAATGGGTTACAGTAGAGTTGGTTATTTAAAGGGGAACATTATCACATTTTCAGAAGGGTTAAAACCATTAACATTTTTTTTATATGAAATCAATCTTAATATAATGGAAAAGGAGAGTATTTAAAATGTAAATTTTATTTTTCGAAGTTTTTTTCAAAATTTTACCCATCACGCAATATCCCTAAAAAAAGCTTCAAATTGCCTGATTTTAACCATCGTTATATACACCCGTCCATTTTCCTGTGACGTCACACAGCGATGCCAATACAAACAAACATGGCGGATAGAACAGCAAGGGAAAACGACATTAGCTCGGATTCAGACTCGGATTTCAGCGGCTTAAGCGATTCAACAGATTACGCATGTATTGAAACGGATGGTTGTAGTGTGGAGGCAGGTAGCGAAAACGAAATTGAAGAAGAAACTGAAGCTATTGAGCCATATCGGTTTAAACCGTATGCAAGCGAAACCGACACAACAGCCAGCGACACGGGAGAAAGCGAGGACGAATTTGGCGATCGCCTTCTAACCAATGTATGTGTTTGTTTGGCATTAAAGGAAACTAACAACTATGAACTAGGTTTACAGCATATGAAATACATTTGGCAACAACATGCACTTTGAGAGTGCAGACAGCCCAGTTTTCATCAATTAATATATTCTGTAGACATACCCTCATCCGCTCTCTTTTCCTGAAAGCTGATCTGTCCAGTCCAGTTGGAAATGCATCTGCTTTGAGTGTCGCAGCATATCCACACATTCTTGCCATCTCTGTCGTAGCATAGCTTTCGTCGGTAAAGTGTGCGGAACAAACGTCCAATTTTTTGCCACTTTCGCATCATTGGGCCACTGGTGCAACTTGAATCCGTCCCTGTTCGTGTTGTTACACCCTCCGACAACACACCGACGAGACATGATGTCTCCAAGGTATGGAAAACAGTCGGAAAAACGGAAAATAACAGAGCTGATTTGACTCGGTGTTTGTAATGTGTTTGAGAAAATGGCGGATTCCTTCTCGATGTGACGTCACAACGTGATGTCATCGCTCCGAGAGCGAATAATAGAAAGGCCTTTTAATTCGCCAAAATTCACCCATTTAGAGTTCGGAAATCGGTTAAAAAAATATATGGTCTTTTTTCTGCAACATCAAGGTATATATTGACGCTTACATAGGTCTGGTGATAATGTTCCCCTTTAAGGTTTTGTTTGCAACAACTTCACAAGGTCTTTGCCTTTCATTCATTCAGGGTTCATATTTTTACTTTTGTAGATGTCACAATAAGAAGTGTATTTGCTTCATCAGGCGCAGGAATGACAGGAGGAAGTACAAGCTCAGTGTCCTGGTTTATGTCAACCTCTCTGCTGTCCACTGCTGACCTAGGACTCCAGGGGGTCAATCCTTTATTATACTCTTGTCCTGTTGTTACTCATGGCATTTATTGACTGATATAGTTATTTTTTTATTTATATTTTTTTATTGTACAAAACAAATGACAAATATAGTTAATATCATATAAACGTGATTTAAGCCCTGATTTATTATTGTTCCAAATCAAAATGTACCGGCCTTGCCAGTGAGTTTGTTTGGGAAAAAAAAACTACATACCCCGTACTCCTTCTCCACACTTAACCTTTATTCACTCTCCTGCCAGGTTAGGCAGGAATGTTAATGGAAGCTGTCAATGAGAACATATTTGGAAGGTGATTGAGACCTCTGCACAGGGCAAATCTTCGTGCAAGAGGTTCTGGCCCAGCAAGAGTTATGTTCTTTTAGGTGAGGAGAGCATCGAGCTCCCTTGGCCCTTCAGCCTCTTGTGGAAACCTGATCCTATGTGTTTTTGAAGGCCAGACAAACCTTCCTGGCTGGTCATCTTCAACTCTGCTAAACTTTTATGACCAGTTGTCATTCTCTGACTCTGGACACTGCTCATTTATGTGTCCTCTGCCTTTGTTTCTCATGCCTTCTCTCTTTCTTTCTCTCTTTCTCACATAGTGAGAAGGCCATCGTTTAAGTTTATTTGGTCATGTTTTCAGTTTTGGTACCATGCAAAGTGGATGGAAGCGAGTTGTGCATAAAATAAAAATTGATTCTGTGGCATCCTCTCCATAAAATTTACATTTTAAATACTCTCCTTTTCCATTATATTAAGATTAATTTCATATAAAGAATTATGAATCATAAATATTCTTGCTGATGTTTATGTTTCTGTGTAATGACTTACTATGAGACAGACTGACCTGGCCACACCCTCATTAAAGAAATTAAAGAGGAAAATATTTCGACCATGAAATATGATCTGGTGTTTTGAAAGCTGTAGCTAATATGTCTCTGTGCCAACGCTGTTTCAGCCTCCAGGCAGCACAAATTGTCCGGACTGGGAGCTTTAATACCAGGCCAAAGGGCTACATCATTGCTTCTGTGTGACTGAGCTACACATTTAAGGTGTAACGTCTGTTCTGGGGCCTTGGACTTTAGAGCTCTCAGCTCCTTTGACAGCACCATTAGGACTGCTTTTCTGAGTAAAGGCATCCTTAATGCAGTTGTGCACAAACATATTTAAAACTCTATATTCTATTTATCTTAAAAGTTGATCAACTTGTGGTAGTTTGCAATAAACTAAAAAAACACAACTATTGAAATAGCTTGATACTAGGGGTCCAATGATTAGCCCACATTGTCGTCAAAAATTTGTAATAAAATGTGTCACAGGCGAATACATTATTTTAGTTTGACACATCATCACAGAACATACTTTTTTTGAAGGTAGCTTGATAGCGCTGTTTTTGTTGTTTGTTCTTATTGCTGCTATTTTGACTGTCCTTGATTTTAATTAAACTTGGGGTTCAGTTCTTGGACTCAGGGTTTTTCTGTGTGGAGCTTCGCCCATTCCTCTTTGCAGCACCTCTCAAGCTCCATCAGATTGGATGGGAAGCGTTGGTTTTCATCTAGAATGTCTCTGTAGATTGCTGGATTTATCTTTTCCTCTATCCTAACTAGTTTGAAAGACACACATAAGTAAATACAAATAATAACAGAAGAAATACCGGTAAACAAATTGAGGAGATGGTTTGAAAAAAAACAACCAACAGGCTATATTTGAAGTAAAAGTAAAATAATGCAATTCGGTAGCAGCACAAGAGAAAGTCAAACCCAAATACAAATAGACAGAGTAAAATAAAAAATTTTGGATCTAATAATAGATGTGAAAGTGAATTGAAAATCTCTTAAAAAATATACAACATGTAACCTAATATTGGCTGTCACAGTCACTGCTGTTGTGTACTTGGGCAAGGCACTTAACCCATCTTTCTCCCAGTGCCACCCACACTGGTGTAAATGTAGTTTCAATGTTGGTAATGAGTTTCTCATGCAAAGCGCTTTGAGTCACTAAAGTAAAAAAGTGCTGTATTAATATAATTAACTTCACTTAATTTCACGGTCAATCATGTAGTTAGAATATTCAAAGGAAATAATTCCCCCAGTGGACATGCTTTACATTCAGACATTATGCCTCTATTTAATAACAAATGACAACAAAATAATATTAAGATAATGGCTGCACTGTTTGAATAGACATCTACTTAAGTACAATTCAAATGTGGCCAGTTATAAATTATTCATCCATCCATCCATCCATTTCCTACCGCTTGTCCCTCTCAAGAGTCGCTGGGGTGCTGGAGCCTATTCCAGCTGCACCCGAGCGGAAGGCATGGTACCCCCTGGACAAGTCACCACCTCATCGCAGAGCCACCACAGATTGACAGACAACCAATCACACTCACATTCACACACTAGGGCCAATTTAGGGTTGCCAATCATCTTCTCTCCAGGTGCATGTCTTGGAAGAAGCAGGATTACCTTGAGAGAACCCTCGCAGTCACAGTCAATCATACTTTATTTTTATATGACTTTTCACTTGCTGTAAACACTGTTCAGTCAATGGATTATGGTGAGTTGAAGTTCTGAATGGAGGATGACTATTATTTACACTAATAATATATTCACAGTAAGTTATACCTTTTATTCTTTATCAATGCGTTGATCTAATTCTGCATTGATCTAACTCTCATTTTCTTTCTGATAAATCTGCAATGTTTATCAGATGCAATGTCTGTCTTATCAGTGCACTTTGCATAATGTTCACAGGCCATCATTTTACAACTTATTATAAGTCCTTCAAATTCAAAATGCGAAATTCTTCATCTTGTTGTGGTGAAAACATGCACAGTAATATAGTAAGTAGCCTGTGGGTATGCAGTATTTATTTGTATGTACTTTCCTGATAAAGCGACTGCACAATGTGTTTTTCTTATGGAACCCTGGTGGCTATTGCAAAGTTCTTGAACATTACTGGCTTTTGGAATCACGCTCAACCTTTAACCTTCATCTGCCTCTGATAGACAGACTCCTAGCATCTGTGAGACAGGTTCTAAATGGCTAAGCAGTAAAACGATGTGCGACAATCCTGAGAGGGTGGAGGGTTCCTTTAGTGAACTAATAAGCCAGGCTAATATGTAAGCCCTCTGATGGCCAACACTCTCCCACCACCTCTGCCACCTCCGATGTGTTGGCAACACTATTTCAGCGCCACTGCTTCTGGATCCGTCTTAGCCTCTAGGCCAGTCAGTCGGTCGCCCTGTCAGTCCAATCTGGCCAGTCCGTCAGTTTCATTTAAGAGGCCCTTTAATGCTCCTTGATTAAGGTGTCAAAGGTCACACTGTCGTGCTTTTCCATAATATGTAGAAGGATGGAAGGTGGGATGGTTGAGTGGAGGGAGTGTGCAATGGTGTGATATGAAGCAGATGGGGGAAGCTCAGCCAAGGGACCTAATCACCTAGTCACATGGTAGATTTATGACTCTGTAGAACTTAGTGGCCTCTACTACGGCATCAGGTCTGATCACTATTTGAATTTACTTGGACAAATCCAACTCAAGCATTTATATATTTAATATGAATTATATTTTCTAATCACAAAACACCTACATAACTAGCAATCATCTATCCTACAACCAACTGTTTAACTCGAATGACATGTATTGTCCATTTAAAAATAACTTTAGACAAATAAATGTGTTTTCTTTCATAAGAACGAGAAGCATGTAAATCCAATCTTCACTTTTTTACTGTTTTTTGAAAAGTAAAAGCAAATCGAATCAATCTTAATTCAAAGTAGCCCATGAATTATATCTGTGGTGAGAGGTAGCTCTGCCCATTGACACGCTGTCCTGTAGCCTTTTAACCCTCTAACCTCTAATGGGCCGTCATTGTTGCCCCCCTGCAGTGACAAGTTTACACTGCTGTTCACACCTTGGTTATCAACCAGCAGTACTTCTCTGCTATCAGGCAGCTTCACAGGAGCTTCCTCTATACCACTGGGAAGCTGGACAGGCCTCAGCACTTAGAATTGGGGCCATAAACGTACAAGAGGGAGTACTGTATTTCTGTAGATTAGAAGACTAACATTTTCATAATTAAATGCTCAATTGAGTGATTGCTTTACAACTTGTTGTGGCTGCCATAACTTCATGTGATACAAATTCAAGTTAAACTTAAAGGAAGACGTCTTATCATGAGTTCCAACAGATGCACTCAGTTGGTGCCCACACAGTGGGTAGCAGGGGAATGTGTGGAAACGGCGCTGCTGTGAAAGAAAGCTGCCAGACGATCAGGGTTGTAGCGGAATATTTTAAAGTTCTTAGCCCCCTACTGCTATCACAGAGTTAACATGGGGTCACCAGTGCCAGGGGAGGGAAAGAACAGCACAGAGCAGCAGGGTGCTGGAGACGGTGGTCAGACACCGGCCGCTTGCCATTCAGATAATACACCATCATTTTGTCCCCCCTTTCTTTCCTAAACAAGTGATTTAATTTGTAGCTTGTAGTACATATCATACTCTACATGTACTTTGAATGGGAAAGTCCATATGTTGGTACAACATTAGTATTAGTGATTTACAACATGCTAGAACAGGGTAGCAGTAGATCGCCACCTTGTTTTAAGTATAGATCATAGCAAGGGTCAAATAATATTTGCTTCAACTCTCAGTATGTTTTATAAGCTTTACATTCAGACATTATGCCTCTATTAAATAACAAATGACCACAAAATAATATTAAGACAATGACTGCACTGTTTGAATAGACATTTGCTTGAGTACAATTTAAATGTGGCCAGTCATAAATTATTCATCCATCCATCCATTTTCTACCACTTGTCCCTCTTACAGTCGCTGCGGGGCTGGAGTCTATTCCAGCTGCACCCGGGCGGCAGGCATGGTACACCCTGGATAAGTCAGTGCCTCATCACAGGGCAGACAGACAACCAATCACACTCCCATTCACAAACTATGGCCTATTTAAAGGGGAACATTATCACCAGACCTATGTAAGCGTCAATATATACCTTGATGTTGCAGAAATAAGACCATATATTTTTTTAACCGATTTCCGAACTCTAGATGGGTGAATTTTCGCGAATTAAGCGCCTTTCTATTATTCGCTCACATCGGGAAGCAATCCGCTATTTTCTCAAACATATTACAAACACCGAATCAAATCAGCTCTGTTATTTTCCGTTTTTTCGACTGTTTTCCGTACCTTGGAGACATCATGCCTCGTCGGTGTGTTGTCGGAGGGTGTAACAACACGAACAGGGACAGATTCAAGTTGCACCAGTGGCCCAAAGATGCGAAAGTGGCAAGAAATTGGACGAATATTGTTCAAAATACGAGGGTGTTGGGAAAGCCGACGAAAATGGTCAGTCGTTTGTTCCGCACACTTTACCGACGAAAGCTATGCTACGACAGAGATGGCAAGAATGTGTGGATATCCTGCGACACTCAAAGCAGATGCATTTCCAACGATAAAGTCAAAGAAATCTGCCGCCAGAGTGTGTGAGCTATTCAGGGACAAAGGACCTTAGTAGCACGGCAAGCAATGGCGGCAGTTTGTTCCCGTAGACGAGCGAACTAAACCCCCTGGATGTCTTGGCTCACATCGCTTCTACCATCCCTTAAGCCACCGAAGATGATCAAGAGAAGAATATCGACCCTAGCTTCCCTGGCCTGCTGACATCAACTCCAAAACTGGACAGATCAGCTTTCAGGAAAAGAGAGCGGATGAGGGTATGTCTACAGAATATATTAATTGATGAAAACTTTATTCATTACTCGCGGGTTTACGTAAATTATTATTCATAAACTGTGTTTACCAATAATTTAGCTTAAAAACATTACAACACTTAAAAACAAACACACACATACCAATCGTTGGTTAGAAGGCGTTCGCCGAATTCGTCCTCGCTTTCTCCCGTTTCGCTGGCTGTCGTGTCGTTTTCGTCGGTTTCGCTTGCATACGGTTCAAACCGATATGGCTCAATAGCTTCAGTTTCTTCTTCAATTTCGCTTAAGCCGCTGAAATCCGAGTGAATCCAAGCTAATGTCGCTATACCTTGGTGTCCATCCGCCATGTTTGTTTGTATTGGCATCACTATGTGACGTCACAGGAAAATGGACGGGTGTATATAACGATGGTTAAAATCAGGCACTTTGAAGCTTTTTTTTAGGTATATTGCGTGATGGGTAAAATTTTGAAAAAAACTTCGAAAAATAAAATAAGCCACTGGGAACTGATTTTTAATGGTTTCAACCCTTCTGAAATTGTGATAGTGTTCCCCTTTAAGTGTTGCCAATCAGCCTATCTCCAGGTGCATGTTTTTGGAGGTGGGAGGAAGCAGGATTACCTGGAGGGAACCCACGCAGTCACAGTCAATCAAACTTTATTTTAATAGGACTTTTCATACACAGGCAAGTGGCAACACAACATGCTTTACACCAAAAAAAAAGGAAGAAGAAAAGAAAACACACACATTGCACTAAATAAAACATGCATATCTCACCTATACGTTAAAAGTTGAAGAAAGTACGAATAATGATTTTTTGAATGAATGAAATCAAGGCAGAAATACTTTATTATTGTTTACGCAGTGGAAGAGTGGCCGTGCGCGACCTGAGGGTCCCTGGTTCAATCCCCACCTAGTACCAACCTCGTCATGTCCGTTGTGTCCTGAGCAAGACACTTCACCCTTGCTCCTGATGGGTGCTGGTAGCGCCTTGCATGGCAGCTCCCTCCATCAGTGTGTGAATGTGTGTGTGAATGGGTAAATGTGGAAGTAGTGTCAAAGCGCTTTGAGTACCTTGAAGGTAGAAAAGCGCTATACAAGTACAACCCATTTATCATTTATTTATTTACTTATGACTAAGTAACAAAACACACACTTATTGGTTTTGCTCTGTATGAATTCCATTGTGTATACGACAGTGTTTTAGTGTCAAAATATGGTTGGCCACAGATTGTTTTCTACCTTGATGTGCTTGTGTCATGTCACGTACTAAAAGTGTCTTCTTTGAGATAATTTGAGAAACAATTGTTATTTTTAAATCGAATACTTTATTAATGTTGGCTTATTTCATCTTCTGTATTATTAATTTGTATGATTGCTGGTGTAAATGGCTTGTTGAATTATTGTATTGTTTGTTGAAGGAGATTATAAGTTTACATCTGCAACAAATATCAGGTCGTACTATATAAGCATTATTAGTATAAGCGGTTCAGAATTCAGTGGTTTGGTAAAAACACTTAAAAAACAGATGAGAGTGTACACTTGCTACACACCCTTAGGGCATACAGTACTGTATATATGTACCCCGCCTTCCGCCCGAATGCAGCTGAGATAGGCTCCAGCACCCCCCGCGACCCCAAAAGGGACAAGCGGTAGAAAATGGATGGATGGATGGTGAATTTAACTTAATGATGCTGGGTTCTTGCTTGTAGTCCATGCCCGGTTGAGAGTGGCACTGCAGGGTTCACGTGGCAGAATATTTCTCAGCCTGTGTTGCTATCAACAGCAATAATAAAACAGTTTCATTTGGGTCCTTTTGGTTTAACAGGGACATATCCTGAGACTAATGTTTGTACTGAAAACTGTCCAGTAACACTTTCTTAATGTGTAATTTTAGTATACCACATTTTACTTTACCTATTTCTTTAGTTGTTGCGCTGTGTCGCCACATAGATGCAATGGTATAATAATTTGGTTTGGTTTTTACGCCGGATGCCATTCTTGATATAAAATTAAAAAAATACAAAACAATTAATTTTTTTTCCCCAAATATAACATTTTTGGTCCATCTCAAGCAACAAATAACATTTGAGTGTATAGGCAAAGGGCTGAGTAGTCATGAAAAAATGTCTAAGTTCCGTTGTCTTATTTGGGTGGGCTGTCATACTTCGATTTTAAATATCTGTCTGTTTATTAACTAACTTTCTCCCTCTGTTAATGCTTGTCAACCTCTTTGACACACTGATTATGTCTTTTTCCACATCTATATTTCCTATTCCCTTCCCCCATGTTCCTTGTCCTTTTAAAAAGACCTCCTTGACCATTGGCAAGTCTTTGTTACATCACTGCCCCCTTGTGGTTTACTACTAATAATAATGATGTGAAGACCTCCCACAACATTCTGATAAGGATGATTATGTACCATCCCCCTTTGCCACATTAATCACTCTTCAGATTAAACACTAAAAGTGAACTTTTTATTTATTTGCATGATACGTTATAGGTTTAAGCTAAGAACCATTTCCAAAGTTTGATCTATTTCTTTATAATCCTTGAAGGCCGAGATAAAACCACAAATACATTTTCTCTCTAAAAGTTGCTTATTTAGACATAGAGAGAAAAATCTGATTTGTATGCACATACAAAACTTAAGACCTTTAGCATATCTGTATGTGGAATTCAATTATGGAATGGATTAAGCAAGGATACTCACCGATATGATTCATTTTAAGAAACTGTTCAAACTACAAGTGTTCACAAAGTACAAAGAAGAACAATTATGATAAAAACCTTGAACCTTTTAAACGAACATAGTGGGTACAAACGTTATACCTCAACGATAAGACACAATATTATAACCTGCAATAAGATTATTAATACTTAAGGATTTTTCAGTAATAGCTGTAATAATCAAAGTAACTTTTTAAACTATGTCAAGTGTGTCAAGGCATCTAGATGAATCTCCAAAGTGCTTGTCTCAACTGTTGTCATCAAAGCCGCGTGCGTTTGTGCACAATGTTGTGTAAATGTTGCGAGGTAAAAGGAATGTCAGGAATCAGAGGTCTTCTCCTCTCCAAATAAATATTTGGTGATGACAGTATTGAAGATAGTTTAAACACCAGCGAGGTCATTTTCTTTTCAAATAAACCTCAAATGTGGTGTTAGTGACAGAGGCACAACTGTGCCATATTTCTCCTGATGGGGACATAGAAAGAATTCAAATATTGTCAATTTGATATTTTTAACCTTTTGTTAATTATTGTGCCACAACTGTCAGTGGAGGCCAAGATATATGTAGTATGGTAGACTGTCAAACTACTCCTGGTTATGAACACATTAATGCAACAGGATGTTACAATAATTAGTTAAATTTTACTAAATCTAGGTGACTTTGTATCTCTTTGTGTATATTTTCTCACAAACACAATTCTTACGGACTGACTGTGTGGCCACATTATACTAGCGTCTGCTGTCATATCTCTTAAAGGGAAACTTCACTTTTTGGGGGAATTTTGCCTATCGTTCACAATCATTATCCATGACGATCGATGCTATTTTTTTGCATTCTAAATATTAAATAAAAGCGATCAAAAGTCAGCTTACAATGGAGCCTACGAGAGCTGCGCAATTCCGCCTACAAAGCTCTTAAAACAGCATCCAAACACCTCCATTGAAGTTTTATATACATGATGTAAGTATATACGTTATGTAGTAGCGGACACATCCATAATATTTAATATAAAAAAATTTGGCTCATTTTAAGAATACGTGGCTCATTAATTTCCAAAACGCATCACAATGTTTGCAATTCAGACTTTATGAGAGCCAACAAACATAATAAAACATCACTTACCTTGCAAGGTCTGCTGTCATTAGGATGCTGACTGCTCGGATGTTCATATATTCCCATTTAGGTCAAGAATGTCTCATAATACTCGCGAACAAAAGGGGTGTGGGGGGCGGACCAAGCCTCTTTTTGTGTAGTTCTGGCAATTTTCGGGTCTTAAATGACTGTCAAAGTGTACCAACTTGTCGGAATACCTACTCAGACTTCTTCTGTCCAGGTGAGATGCATGATTTATGAGCTAGAATAAACTTACAGGGCGGAAGGAAGTGAGGACGCAGCAGACCACTTGATGATGTAAACAAAGGCACACACGGAAGTGATCATGGCACTGCTATAAATAGTTTGTCTCTGTTAGTGCTTAGAATAACAATGTCACTAATACTTGGTTAGTATTCAAGTCACAAAATGTAAATGTTGGCGCTTTTTGAATGGTTATACAGGTAAAAGCCAGTAAATTAGAATATTTTGAAAAACTTGATTTATTTCAGTAATTGCATTCAAAAGGTGTAACTTGTACATTATATTTATTCATTGCACACAGACTGATGCATTCAAATGTTTATTTCATTTAATTTTGATGATTTGAAGTGGCAACAAATGAAAATCCAAAATTCCGTGTGTCACAAAATTAGAATATTACTTAAGGCTAATACAAAAAAGGGATTTTTAGAAATGTTGGCCAACTGAAAAGTATGAAAATGAAAAATATGAGCATGTACAATACTCAATACTTGGTTGGAGCTCCTTTTGCCTCAATTACTGCGTTAATGCGGCGTGGCATGGAGTCGATGAGTTTCTGGCACTGCTCAGGTGTTATGAGAGCCCAGGTTGCTCTGATAGTGGCCTTCAACTCTTCTGTGTTTTTGGGTCTGGCATTCTGCATCTTCCTTTTCACAATACCCCACAGATTTTCTATGGGGCTAAGGTCAGGGGAGTTGGCGGGCCAATTTAGAACAGAAATACCATGGTCCGTAAACCAGGCACGGGTAGATTTTGCGCTGTGTGCAGGCGCCAAGTCCTGTTGGAACTTGAAATCTCCATCTCCATAGAGCAGGTCAGCAGCAGGAAGCATGAAGTGCTCTAAAACTTGCTGGTAGACGGCTGTGTTGACCCTGGATCTCAGGAAACAGAGTGGACCGACACCAGCAGATGACATGGCACCCCAAACCATCACTGATGGTAGAAACTTTACACTAGACTTCAGGCAACGTGGATCCTGTGCCTCTCCTGTCTTCCTCCAGACTCTGGGACCTCGATTTCCAAAGGAAATGCAAAATTTGCATGGTTGGGTGATGGTTTGGGGTGCCATGTCATCTGCTGGTGTCGGTCCACTCTGTTTCCTGAGATCCAGGGTCAACGCAGCCGTCTACCAGCAAGTTTTAGAGCACTTCATGCTTCCTGCTGCTGACCTGCTCTATGGAGATGGAGATTTCAAGTTCCAACAGGACTTGGCGCCTGCACACAGCGCAAAATCTACCCGTGCCTGGTTTACGGACCATGGTA
This sequence comes from Nerophis lumbriciformis, assembly GCF_033978685.3. Classification (NCBI taxonomy): domain Eukaryota; kingdom Metazoa; phylum Chordata; class Actinopteri; order Syngnathiformes; family Syngnathidae; genus Nerophis; species Nerophis lumbriciformis. The sequence continues at coordinate 11,384,244 of NC_084551.2, read as the reverse complement.
TTTCTGTTCTAAATTGGCCCGCCAACTCCCCTGACCTTAGCCCCATAGAAAATCTGTGGGGTATTGTGAAAAGGAAGATGCAGAATGCCAGACCCAAAAACGCAGAAGAGTTGAAGGCCACTATCAGAGCAACCTGGGCTCTCATAACACCTGAGCAGTGCCAGAAACTCATCGACTCCATGCCACGCCGCATTAACGCAGTAATTGAGGCAAAAGGAGCTCCAACCAAGTATTGAGTATTGTACATGCTCATATTTTTCATTTTCATACTTTTCAGTTGGCCAACATTTCTAAAAATCCCTTTTTTGTATTAGCCTTAAGTAATATTCTAATTTTGTGACACACGGAATTTTGGATTTTCATTTGTTGCCACTTCAAATCATCAAAATTAAATGAAATAAACATTTGAATGCATCAGTCTGTGTGCAATGAATACATATAATGTACAAGTTACACCTTTTGAATGCAATTACTGAAATAAATCAAGTTTTTCAAAATATTCTAATTTACTGGCTTTTACCTGTATATTGGATTTTATGGGCAAAATAGTGGATCTCCCATTATCTCCACTGTGAGCGGACTTTTTATTTAATGTTTAGATATGCATTAAAAAAAATCCATCCATCATGTCTTTCATAATGAGTATGAACAATATGCAAAATTCCCCAAAAACCTGCATTTCCCCCTTTAATGTGTTCATGTCCCAGATAGAGGAAGCTAATACAAACTATTTGGCGTTTCAATACATTCAAGGTAACAACAACAAAAATAACTTATACATGCGATTTAGTAAAAATCCAACATAAACTTTTTTTGGCCGCCTCTTTGTTGCGCGAGCAGAAGTTGTTTGGTTAGCTTTCTAATTGTGTTCGACACCAGTAAGACTGATTTTGTTTACATTTTTAAACCGTATAATCTTTAATTACTGCAATATCATTCTCGCATATGACTGCCACAGTCACAACTTCTTCTTAATTGATTGATTGATAAATAGATATATAATTTATACATCTCTAAGAGAAATTCATATTTCCAGCAGCTTTTCAAAGGTAGGCATGCAAGGTTTTGGAAAAAAAGGTATTAGAAATACATAATTGAACATAATTTCAATAAATTAAAAATATTACTTATGACAGGCAGGCACTGTGGAACAAGCTAAACAATATAAGAAAAAATAAAATCACAACAAGATCAGATAAAACAGTTACGGTTTTATAATGCAAAATGTTATTGCGCATAAGGACAAATATTTCACTATTTTAAGGCTAAATTCACACTTCTTTGTTTGAGGCCTTATCCAGATTTTTTGTTGAATCCGATTTGTTTATGTAGTTTTTCATCACCCCCTCAAAAACGTAATAATGTTATTATATTTCCTTGCATGTCGGAAACACTTAATAGCTAATATTTTTACATTTCATGACACCACGTGTGCAATACCGCCCAGTGTCATAAGAAAGAAGTACAAACAAGGGCTGTCTTTTACTAAGGACTATTTAGAGGAGTAAACATTGCAGGTTTATGTAGTTGCACCTTTGGAAGAGACTGGTGCAGAAAAACTTCCAAACAGCCGTATTTTGACACTAAAACTTGTTTGTATACACTATGGAAATAATACAGAGTAAAAATACGTGTTGTTATTCAGTAGACAACAATGATTAATAGCAGTAAATCACAAGACTTCAAAACAGCATCAATGTTATTTATTCAGATGATTTACAACATCACTGTTCATACTTTGGTGATGTAAGAATTGAATATCAATACACTACGATTGAGACGTCATTGACATGCAACTCAGCAATTGAAAATAATTCACTGCATAGGTTGTATTAACAGCAACTAGTCAAATAATTTCACACAAGTAATCTTTTTGTATGTTGATCATAATAACCACAAGTATCATTTAAATACATCAAAACATATCAACAACACCAAATAGCAGTGGAAAGTTGTCATTACCGGTTAATGGGAAGGTTGAAAGCTACTAGCTCTTCTATTTAGCATTCTCTTCTTCTATTTACATTCCAACATAGCAAAACAAACTGAAACGGCCCCTACATTCAATCAATCAATCAATCTTTATTTATATAGCCCTAAATCACAAGTGTCTCAAAGGGCTGCACAAGCCACAACGACATCCTCGGTACAAAGCCCACATTAGAAGAAGCACATTGTGTATGGCCAACAGAGATTGCATTATAGATATAGCATGGGACTTCACATTTGGTGTGAAAATGAAAGAAACCAAATTATATGAGTATTCCAGACTACTGTAATTTGGTGCATGGAAACATACTGAGTGAGGGAGACTTCATGCCCCAGTAAACTAGTTAAAGATGCAACCCTGTGGCGAGCGCCAGGTCCAATTTCCAGCGAGTCTCACCAGAAACCGATTGGGGGCTTAAATACGACATGCCTGGTGTCCGACGACAGTGTGTCCCGATTGGTCCCACGTCCCCCATCTCAGAACATCGTCCTAACACACGCGCTGTAATGCGATGGGTGCCTCGGGTACTGAACTCGCCTCCCTCCCATGGGAAAAATCCTAATCACAAATTTAGCCCGACTGAGATGATTGGCATTTATGGCTGTCACCCACAGCTGTTTTGTACACACACAGTCGTAGCGTGCACATACACAAACGCAGTCCCAGAGCATGTATGTGTAATGTGGAGCGTAGCTTAGATGCTCCAAACAGAGTGCGGGATACAATGCTTGCCATACGTTCAAAAGTAAGCGCCCTCTCGGCAGCCGGTAAATGTCGCAATTCTTATAACATAGTCCTCGTTAAATGTTGTTTAATGTTATGGCCACAGAGGGTAAAATTATTAGATTTTTCTGTTAATTTTGTATGTTTACCCCCTTACAAAAACATAACATATCTATACATTTTATTGTATGTTTAGTTTAACAGAGAAAGATCAATAAACAAAACAAGTAAGAAACATTAAGTCAAGAATAAAGTGAACAACAGAGGAAGCACGGTGGTACAGGGGTTAGTGCGTGTGGAGTTTGCATGTTCTCCCCGGGTACTCCGACTTCCTCCCACTTCCAAAGACATGCACCTGGGGATAAGTTGATTGGCAAAACTAAAATTGGCCCTCGGGTGTGAATGTGAGTGTGAATGTTGTCTGTCTCTCTGTGTTGGCCCTGCGATGAGGTGGCGAATTGTCCAGGGTGTACCCCGCCTACCGCCCGACTGCAGCTGAGATAGGCTCCATCACCCCCCGTGACTCTGAAAGGGACAAGCGGTAGAAAATTGATAGATGGATGGATAAAGAGAATTACGTACTTTGGGCCTCTACCAAATGTATCATTTTGACATCAACTTGACTTTTTGTTTTTGGAGGAAGACGGATACTGAATATGACCCCAAGAACAAACATGGAGGTGGGAACATTGTTTTTCTGTTTAGTAGAATTGTAGGAAAATTTCACTACTTTGGTGGGTTGATGAACAGGGAAATGTACTGCAGAATCTTGGATTAAGAGCCTCGATGCTTTAGCCAGAGCATAAAAGATTTGTAGTGGATAGTTATTTCAGCATTGCAATTGGCCCCAAACATATAGCCATGGCAACAAAGGTGTTTAGTTAAAAAGAAGCACATTAAGATCCTGGAGAGGCTGAGCCAGTCTCTGGACAATCACATAAATGTGGATGCTGAGTTGCAACGTCGATTTGCAAATCCTCTGAACCTTCCATATTTTGCGAGTATCAGTAAAGAGAAATAAACCAAAATCCCTTCTAAAATATGTGCAAACCTAGTGAGCAATTACAATAAATATATGACCTCTGCTTATTTCCTTTTATCAAATACACATACAATTGATCTGTGATTAGCAGTTATTCAGTAGTTCTTGCACAGGATTGGAATTACTTTCATAAATAAACTTAACGTGGGATTTACATTTTAGAAATGTTGAATGCTATGGTTCATTTAATGGGTGGATTATTTGGTATGATATCAGAGACTTTTGGGCGTGATCTTCTAATGTCAGATTTTAATTGGCTAAATATCACCTGTCATTGCTCTCCCAGCTTTAGCATCAATATTTATCTATTTGCCAATGCAAGATGAAACATCTTAGAGTATCTGTTTGCAACCTCCTTTTTTGGCACATGATCATTTGAGATGATTTTGATCATTCCCCTCCATTATGGCCCATAAATTCCTAAGATTGAATAAGATTAGGCTTGGTCTCATACACAAAGTTTAACTCATTTATGGAATAACCGTGAGCAATGTCTCTTCCCATTTTATCTTAATTAGATTGGTATTTCTCATAACAAATACCTTTCATCATTACTGTAAACTTTGTCTTAATTGCATTACACCATCACACATTATTTTATAGTGTGTAATAAGTTGGGCTGACATTTGTCTTAGTATGTCACCAGAAATGTAATATAATTTAAACGCATAACCTAATAATGCTTTTACTATGAAGTTATCACCAATCAAAAAATGTTTTATAGTGATTGCCCTCTTATTTTGTTAGTCTTAATCATGTGTTCAGCCAGTGATTTCAAAGGTCAAAGCATGTTACTGTGGTCATACAAATAATTTAGTGCCACGTCATGCACCTTAGAGATCTCTTTAATGTTTTTTCCTAAATTTGTCACACCTCTGTACACTATTACTGATACTCAGCAGATATTTTTGAAGTAAACTGTACTCCAAGGAGGTAACCTTCCTCTTCTGTGGTTGACAGAAAGAGATGTAATCAGACTTAGTAAAGCATATGAGGCAGGTCAGAGTGGGGTGAGCCAGAAGCTAAACAGACTTTGTCCGCACTCCTTAAACTTTATGGTGGGCCGGGATGACAGCAATGCAAATAGGTCAAAACAAGGACAGCATCAGTTGTATGTTTTTAAAAGAGCAGAAATTATAAGCAAGATGCATTAAGTGAATGCGTAAACATTCAACCAAAAAGTTTGATGAAATTAAGAAAAAAAAATGGTATTGTGCCCACAGTAGGTTTTTGCAACTGTGTAGTACTGTTATTAGTAGGGAATTAGATGCAATGAACAATGGTATCATTGATAAACCACGGTAAAATTCCAGATGCATAATATTACTGTTTCAAATTGTAATTATCATAAAACCGTGATTGATAACTGCACTTTCATAAAGTCCTGGTGATAAGTGCACATTTCCTGTAGAACAGTGTTTTTCAACCACTGTGCCGTGGCACACTAGTGTGCCGTGAGAGACAGTCTAGTGTGCCGTGGGAGATTATCTAATTTCACCTATTTGGGGGTATAAAATATTTTTTGCAAACCAGTAATCATAGTCTGCAAATGATGTGTTGTTGTTGAGTGTCGGCAGAGTAACCGTGTAATACTCTTCCATATCAGTAGGTGGCAGCAGGTAGCTAATTGTGATCACAATATGCAGATGACAGCAGGAGGCAGTGTGCAGGTAAAAAGGTATCTAATGCTTAAACTGAAAAACAAACAAAAGGTGAGTGTCCCTAAAAAAAAGGCATTTAAGCTTAGGGAAGGCTATGCAGAACGAAACTAAAACTGAACTGGCGAAGAAAGTGAAGAAAAACAGAATGCTGGACGACAGCAAAGACTTACAGCGTGTGGAGCAGAGAAGGCGTCCACAAAGTACATCCGAACATGACATGACGATCAACAATGTCTCCACAAAGAAGGATAAAAACAACTGAAATATTCTTGTTTGCTAAAACAAAGTAGGTGCGGGGAATATCGCTTAAAGGAAGACATGAAACTGCTACAGGAAAATACCAACAAAACAGGAAAAGCCACCAAAATAGGAGCGCAAGACAAGAACTGAAATACGACACAGGAAAACAGCAAAAAAGTCCAAATAAGTCCGGGTGCGATGTGACAGGTGGTGACAGTACACCTACTTTGAGACAAGAGCTATAGTGATGCATGCTTAGTTATGGTTTAAAGTCATATCCGACGACTTTTTATTGTCAATATCGAGTTCCACATTTTAATGATTTCTGATGGTGGTGTGCCTTTGGATTTTTTTCAATGAAAAAAATGTGCCTCGGCTCAAAAAAGGTTGAAAAACACTGCTGTAGAAGCATGTAGTGCGCTAATCGCTTGCTATCTTCAATGCCAACATGAACACGATATATATTAATGTCTTTCCCTATTATGAACATCTAAACTTGTATGAACACATTGCTGTCTTAGCAATTAAGTTATTTAATTGTGCACAGTGCAGAGAACAGAGTTTTTTTTAGGACTGTCAAAAATAAGTAAACTCATGTGATTAATAAAAAAAAATTATCACATTAATCCTGTATGTACACAGATTAATCGCACTATTTATTTTGACCGTACATGTTCCTTTACCTTAATGATGGATGGTTACCTAAAAGGTGGGTTTTATACAATCAGTGAACAGGCAAATGTATACGTAAGGTTGAGGAGATACCGACTGTTTTGCTGAGCAAATCAATTACGTGTATTCAAGTAAAACATTTAAAAATAATCATATATGACTTTCTGAGAGTAAAATTGCTCTTCTGTCGAAATACTGGGTTCTTTTTTAAGATCATTTAAATTATGCAAGTGTGTAATAAACCATATTTTTTCTTGATTAATCCAAATTCAAAAGTGTGGTTATTCTGACTTAATTAAAAGAGTATCTTTTATTTTTAAAACAAAGTAAAACACTTAAGTGCGTATGAGTACTTTTTGAGCACATTTAACAATGCAGTGATAATAATGATTACGATGATAATTTTGGTCATAATATGACATTTTCATATTATTACACATTTAGGCGTATTAGCACATGATCAGACTGTAATGTAACGCCCTACGCTTAGCTAATGGCTGTTGGTGATGACTTAACCACAGCGTTTATAGTTCAAAATGTATTTTACAATGTTCAGAAGCTCTAGTACCAGTCGTAGACCACTATGGAGTTGCTGACTGACCCTTCCATGGCCCTGACATGCACTGTGGCTCTAATAGTCCTAATGGGTGTTGATACAACACTAATTGTGGGAATGGGAGATATGTCAGATGCTACAATAGCCTGCATGCATGCCACAGTTTATTTGAACAGCAACCCTACTTAATGTTTTCTAAGTGTGAGAAGGGATTTATTGTTTAGCTGTGAGTCTGTCAGTGACATTCTTACTTCATGACTTATTGGATGGGTCCAAGAAAAATAATCCCGCACCTGAACTAGGTTTATGGGTCTGCCTGACGTCAGTCCCCCCCATCTACAGCAGTGACTGAACTTTTATATGCCTCTGCTTTTTGTATTGTTTTTGCTTATGTTCTGCTTTTAATGGCTGAAGTAGCTGTGGTAACTATGTCTACTGCTTATTTTCTCTATAGCGCATTAGAGAAACAGTAAAATTATATGTTATTTAATGGGGCTTCTGGTTGATTTGTTTTTTCAATGGAAGCATGTCCAAGACGTCGTGAATGACATCAAGAAAAATAACATTAAAATGAGCAATTATCCTGCCTTGTAGGGAGAATGACAGAAAGTAATGACTGGTCATCGAGGGTGGTATGGATCATTAAAAGTACATTATGAAGTCATGAATCAGATGTGCCATGTGATATATTTTGGGATTCATAGATGAGCATTGCACATATCAAGCTACAGTTAATATCGGTGTATAATGTGTTCCTCATGAAGAACACCAAGTCTTCCTTGTATGCGACATCATGTGGGTCTATTCCATGTCTTAGATCCTTAGCTGCAGCAGACCTCAGTGTTTTGCAACTCTATCTTGCGCTTTATCCAACTGACCTCACTGCAACCAAAACATGAGCTGAACACAATCCTTCAAAGTTAGGTAATGCACCATGGACCTATGTTGACCATCCCTTGGGCTCAGAATCAGGGATAAGTTCATTTTAGCATATTGTCTGGTCTTTATTAGTTAGCTCCTCTTGAGCTGAACAAGATGAGTGGCTCCACCTAGCCCAGGACCGGGAATACAGACCCCAGGCTGGGTGGAGTGACTCATTGAACGTGAACTGCCACAAATATCAAATTAAACCAGTGACCTGAATTTAAAGAATTTTAACACTTGGAGCATAAATCCATGACCCGTTGTGGGAGAATTTCAACACTTTGTCCAGGTCAATCGGACAAAATTCTAGCACGGAATGCAACTTACCTTCTACATGTAAAGCGACTTTGGGTACTTAGAAAAGCGCTCTATAAATCCCAGTTATTATTATTATTATTATTATTACCTTATTTCCAGGGGTGTTAATTTACTAAATGTTCATGCACAGTAGGCATTTATTTAAAGGAAGGTGTGTAATTAAGGTCGACGTTTATTCGTTAGAACAGTCGTATGCGAGTGCAGCTACATACAGTACTTGAGAACTGTGTAGGAAATGTGTTAATGCCTCACATTAGTGGTTTATATTGGCTTGCTCTTTTATTCATGGTTTGAATCAATAATGCAGTGTATTTAGAGGCAGAATTTAGTCCAGTTGTTTCCCCATCATGTATTGCACATCTGTAAGACCCTGTTTGTGTATTCTATTTGTCGTAGGTTTTCTCTGGTTCTTGTCAACTAACCTGATTTAATTGTTTGGGATTAAAGACCATTCGAACCAAGTCCTTCGGTTTTGTGTCCTACCAAGGTATGCTTTACTACAGAATAAGATGAAAACAAAATTGCTGTTAAAAATGACCTGGATTATGATGGAGACAAATTTAAACCTTTTGTGTTTCTTGTTTACGTCTTTGTTGAATTCATCAGTGAGTTAAACGCTCTCCTGCTGCTATGATGTCACACTATTTGCAGAGCTAAGTGCAGTTATCTGCCACGCTATTCTGTCATCAGCTACAACAGCCTCACGATTACAACACTAACCACAAGATCATAGTTTCTTTTTTTTTTTCCATCCTCCTGTTGCGAGGAATGGTGCAGGACTGCCTAAGCTCTGCATTACTATTGGCTTTTAGACTACTTTTTGTGGTTTTTTTTCTCACCACACATTTTGATGATGATCATAAGATTTGCTGACACCCGCGGCTTGCACATTGTCTGAAGTGAGATACTAATTCCTTGAAACTCACAAAGTAAAAAAAAGTGACTGTCTGCAACTAACAAATAACAGGCACAAAGAACATTGCCTAGTAACACAATGGCTCGAAAAAGGCAGAGTTGACACCAGGATAGGATGATTTCCAGAAGGAAGATACCGATAATACCGGTGGATTTAATACAAGAATCCTTTGAACCAAAGAAAAACATGCAGATGTTTTCTGATTACAAGTTAATAAATAAAAATCTACAGGCTTCTTTGAATATGAAGGAAATACATAAGTTAGTACAGTAAATATAACACCTAAAAGGAATTGCCGAAAATGGAAGAAAAGCTACCCGGTATCTCCAGAAGCGTGTCTGGATGAGAGAGGAGTGCTGAAGGCTCATGATTTAAAATGCAGAGCTGGAAGAGGAGATGACAATTGTTATGAAGAAAAAAAAAACAGGAAAGAGGGATTTTATGGCAAATGAAGAGTAAAATAGACGAGTTGTAGGAGAACACCCACTTGAATAATGTGATTGTGACTGGGCTCCACTAAAAAGGGGAACCAAATTAGGCAGAGCAGCAAGTGGCTACCTTCCTTCAATGGAAGGGAGTAGAAACATGTGAATAACACCGGAACAGGCCTCCTGCTGTATGGAGGAAATAACACCACTACACCAGGCATTATCATAAGGTTTGCCAATAGAAAATACAAAACAGTTGAAACAGGGACGAAAACTGAAAGGAACAAACGTACAGTATATGTGAATGAGCATTTGACAACATTTAATTTTGACAAAGTCAAGAAACCATGTTACGCTATAAAATTAAACCTATTTGGACCACCAATATAATCATACAAAATAGTGTTTTTGCAATCTCAGATCTTTGATTATTGCAGTGACAGAAACAGATTGTGAGCGTTAACCATACAAATTGAATTGTATCAACTGAAAAAGAGAATGGAAGAGTTCTGGAGTATGTGGAACAAATCTACTACTACCACTGTACAATGTGGTACAAAGTATATCCGTGGCAATGGACAACTCCCTAAAATGTAGAAATTGAAAAAAGAAAAACAATACATTAGTCAGCTCAAACACTGAAGCCATTTACTGAAATCATAACTTGATTGAAATTCATTTAAAAGGTAATTTTCATATATGTGGGGACTTAAGCATTAATTTTGTGATCCCCAATAATTGATGATGCAATGAACAGCGGTCTTTATCTGTAAATCACCAGACCTAGCAGAATAAGAGTTCATTGTGCCTCTCTATTTGATTTGATTGATTGAAACTTTTATTAGTAGATTGTACAGTACACATTCCGTACCGAATACGTTTTTCAACTTAACAACAGATATTCACTATGACTTACATAACGTTTCCAGTTTTAATGAAATCCGTGACCACCAACCATTTTTATAATTTATAATGCTAACTACAGAAACAACTACTAAAAGAAGAGCTGTGTTAGACATCATTGATCATCTTATATTTGATCATTTTTATCCTCCCCATGCAAGTGAGTGATGCCTCGACATAGGGAGTACTTGTAGACAGAATCAAGGCAGATAATCGTGTTCGTCCAATGGAACTCCTTTAATGTGGAATGTTTTTGTTTCTATGAGGCTCTCTGCTTGGACTCATCCTGCAGCAGCTGTCTGCCAGGTGGTAAGCAATGAGTGAAATTTGCTGAATGAGCTTTCATGCAATGCACTGCAACTTCATTAGCTCTTTATAGGAAAAAGAAAATGTAAGTAAAGTGGTAGCTCAACTTACAAGCTTTTAATTACTTGTATGACCAAGCCTGTAACTCAAAACAATCGTTTCACAAATCAGTGTCGCTTTTAATATAATGCTTTCCAAAAAGAAAAACAGACTTATCTTCGAAATGTTGTATCAAAATCATACACAAGAATGTATGTACTACAAGCAACTACATTTGTTGTAATGTAATAATCATGTACAGTACAGCATTTACCTTGGAGAGTGGACTTCCTAGCCAAACGCACCATCAGCAGCTTTCCGTGTTTTCTTGTAAAAATGTCTGCCGTTTGTTTATTTGAAAAGGATCCCCATTAGTTGATGCCCTGGCAGTCAGCTCGTCTTACTGGGGTCCACACAAAACATCACATATTGCGAAATTGTTTAAAACATTGCAAAACACATAAACAAAAAAAATAATACTTGAAATAAAAGGTTGTACGTGAGTTTACTATATAAATCATCACTATCTGTATATGTATCAAATATGTAAAAAAAAAAAAAAAAAAAGGATTAAATTGCGTCAATATGAAAATGAATACAGGTACAAAATAACACATGAAATAACACAAATTATTTTAGTTTAATGCTATTGCCTCAAATGTGGTCATTTCCGTTCCGGTAAATACCTTTGCACACGTTTTCTAACTAACTTTTATTAGACTAATATCAACTGATAAATTATTCCAAAAAGAAATGGCTTTATAAATTACAGGTTTTTTTACATTGAGTTTGTTTTTTAACTAGGTATGACAACATGATCAGCATAACAGCATATTTTGCATTGTAATTATGTGCATCAATACAGTAATCAATCTGGTCAAACAAAAATGAGGGCAATTTTTAGTTGGTAACACAACAGAAAAATGTGGCCAAACCTGAAGAAAACATTTGCTCGATAGTGACCCATGAGAGGCTAGAATGCATCTTATCAATACTAGTTGTAATAGAACAGCCCAGAGCATGTCTAGCAGCCCTGTTTTGAGCAATCTGTAATTTAACAAGATTTGTATTAGCTGTGGATGGTCATACTGTTGAGCAATAATTCAAGTGACACAGAATTAATGATTTACAAACTCGGATGTTAGAACGTACATAGAAAGAACACTCTTTGCTGACTGCTATACCACGGCCCATTTTGCTAAACATTTTATTTATTTGCTCAGTCTACGATAGTTGACAATCTCGGACAATGCCCAGCAATTATGCTTCGTCTACCTGTTGTATGTGCTTACTGGATATGTTGGATATGTTAAGTTTATGTGTAGAAACCAATTCATGTCGCGACCCAAAAACAATACTCTTATTTTGCATACATTTGAAACTAATTAGTTAGTTTTTATCCAATCATAAAAAAATGTCAACCCGCTAGACAGAACTTGGTTTAATTCAAGCCATGAGCTTGCAGTATAGTGTACAGTCAAATCATCCGCATACATTGTTATAATGGCGCTATTCACAGCAGAGGGTAAGTCATTAGTAAAAATTGAAAATGGCAGAGGTCCTAAACAACTTTCCTGAGGAATCCCACAGGCCAACATACTAGGGTTGTACGGTATACCGGTATTAGTATAGTACCGCGATACTAATTAATCATATTCGGTACTATCCCGCCTCTGAAAAGTACCGGTCCCCGTCGTGTCACGTCGTGTCATTGCTGGTTTACGAGCAGACGAGCATGTTCGGCAGCGCATAATCACGGAGTACTTACAAGCAGACACAGTGTGTAGACAGAAAAGGGAGAACAGACGCATTTTGGCTTAAAAACTAACGATAAAGGTGAAGTTATTACACTGAAACGCCCTCAGGAAGAGGTGCTTTAAGACATGGCTAGCTAGCTAGCGGCTGGACTTCAGCCGCTAGCTACTTCTAAATCACTAATCCTCGCCTCCATGGCGACAAATAAAGTACGTTTCTTACAAGTATCATACCTGCAGGATGAGGAATAGCTATACATGCTTCACTACACACCGTAGCTCACCGGCGTCAAAATGTAAACAAACATTACACCTGACATCCACTGTAATGATACCAAGTTCAGGAGCGATACTACTATGATTACGTCAATATTTTTTGCCATCACATCTTCTTTCGTTTAAAAAAAAAATTATATTATGTTTATAAACTCAGGAAATATGTCCCCGGACTCATGAGGACTTTAAATATGACCAATGTATGATCCTGTAACTACTTGGTATTGGATTGATACCTAAATTTGTGGTATCATCCGAAACTAATGTAAGTATCCAAACAACTGAAGAATAAGTGATTATTACATTTTAACAGAAGTGTAGATAGAACATGTGAAAAGAGAAAGTAAGCAGATATTAACAGTAAATGAACAAGTAGATTAATAATTCATTTTCTACCACTTGTCCTTAATAATTTTGACAAAATAATAGAATGGAAAATGACACAATATGTTACTACATATGTCAGCAGACTAAATTAGAAGCCTTTGTTTGTTTACTTACAACTAAAAGACAAGTTGTCTAGTATGTTCACTATTTTATTTAAGGATAAACTTGCAATAAGAATTATGTTTAATGTACCCTAAGATTTTCTGTTAAAATAAAGCCAATACCGGTACCAAAATATTGCTGTCGGGACAACACTACAACATACAACGATTAGATAAACTACCATTATATAAGACCATTTTGTTTTCTAGAAGAAAGATAACGCCTCATCAGAGTAGTCGCTGGTTGGTTGAATCCATAACATTTTAGCTTATCAAGTAGAATATCATGATCCATTACATCGAATGCGGCGCTGAAATGACATGACTGCTACGGCAATTTTTGAGGTGTCAATCGCCCCCAACGAATTATCTGTCATTTGAATACGATCTGTAGAAGTTGAGTGGCCCTTTATGCAAGTAATTTGCTATTTGGCAGTCAGACTATTATGGTTAAAGGAATCCTGGCCCTGGACATGAATAATTATCTCCATAACTTTGCTGAGTACAGGAAGAAATACTTATAGGTCGACTTTTTGGACCACAGAAAAATTATTTATTGTCTTTAAGAAGTGGAATGATTTTACCCTCTTGCCACAATTTAGAAAATACCCCATGTAGCAGACATCTCTTAAATATATGACATGATGGAGCAGAAATGTAATCAGCAGCGATGTTGACCGCCTTACTATTAAGATTGTGTGTACTGGCATATCCATATTTAGGAAGGGCTTTCAGAAATTCTTTAAATTAATCTCATCTACACAATTAAATTGAAATGTACAACTTTTACCATTCATTATTTTATATTTTATCAGGTCACAATGATTGTGATCCGTGCCACATCAAATCTGCCTTAAATGGTTCACCTTATTGATAAAAAAAAAAATTCAAAATAATATCCTGGGGCTATGTAAGAACAATACTGTCAGAGTCCACAAATGAGGCACATGCATATTTTTTTCTTCCCATGATTTCATTCAATGTATTCCAGGGTTTATTACCATCGTGTTTAACACTATTTATTCTGTGCTGGTAATATAGTTTCTTCATTCTTTAATTTGGTTTCTTGATTTCTTAAAGGGGAACATTATCACAATTTCAGAAGGGTTAAAACCATTAAAAATCAGTTCCCAGTGGTTTATTTTATTTTTCAAAGTTTTTTTCAAAATTTTACCCATCACGCAATATCCCTAAAAAAAGCTTCAAAGTGCCTGATTTTAACCATCGTTATATACACCCGTCCATTTTCCTGTGACGTCACACAGTGAGGCCAATACAAACAAACATGGCGGAAATAACAGCAAGGTATAGCGACATTAGCTCGGATTCAGACTCTGATTTCAGCGGCTTAACACTGTCTGATAAGATAATTACTAACAACTATGAACTAGGTTTACAGCATATGAAATACATTTGGCAACAACATGCACTTTGAGAGTGCAGACAGCCCATTTCAGGCGCGCTAAGAACATATATTTTCCCACGATTTCAGCACTCTGGTTAACCATACCTAAATAGACACAAAATACTGCATTACACAAGACTACCTGAATGTACTCGAATGATTGAAAAAAATAAATGTTTTTAAGCTAAATTATTGGTAAACACAGTTTATGTATAATAATTTACGTAAAACCGCGAGTAATGAATAAAGTTTTCATCAATTAATATATTCTGTAGACATACCCTCAACCGCTCTCTTTTCCTGAAAGCTGATCTGTCCAGTTTTGGAGTTGATGTCAGCAGACCAGGGAAGCTAGGGTCGATATTCTTCTCTTGATCATCTTCGGTGGCATAAGGGACGGTGTGAGCCAAGACATCCAGGGGGTTTAGCTCGCTCGTCTGCGGGAACAAACTGCCGCCATTGCTTGCCGTGCTACTGAGGTCCGTTGTCCCTGAATAGCTCACACACTCTGGCAGATTCAATGGGGGTCTGGCGGCAGATTTCTTTGACTTTATCGTTGGAAATGCATCTGCTTTGAGTGTCGCAGGATATCCACACATTCTTGCCATCTCTGTCGTAGCATAGCTTTCGTCGGTAAAGTGTGCGGAACAAACGACTGACCATTTCGTCTGCTTTCCCCACACCCTCGTATTTTGAACAATTTTCGTCCAATTTCTTGCCACTTTCGCATATTTGGGCTACTGGTGCAACTTGAATCCGTCCCTGTTCGTGTTGTTACACCCTCCGACAACACACCGACGAAAGTGAGAAAATGGCGGATTGCTTCCCGATGTCGCTCCGAGAGCGAATAATAGAAAGGCGTTTAATTCGCCAAAATTCACCCATTTAGAGTTCGGAAATCGGTTAAAAAAATATATGGTCTTTTTTCTGCAACATCAAGGTATATATTGACGCTTACATAGGTCTGGTGATAATGTTCCCCTTTAACTTACAGTATTTTAATTTGTCGTCCAATAAGCCTGATTTTACTGCAGCCAATTTGGCATCATCTCTCTGCCTCATTAAAGTCTTTAGATGTAAATAAATCCATAAAGCTCTTTTAGTTTTAGCTGTTAACCTTTTCATAGGTGAGTGTTTATTAACTATTTCCATGAAAATAGTCATACAAGTATTGAGGCAGACCTCTGGATCGTCAATACTGTACACAACATTTCAGTTAACATTTTAACATTCCCCAAAAAATAATCACTATCAAATTTATTACAGTATATAACCTTCTAAGAACAACTCTGGCCCTTGCTTTAAGAATTGAAGTCTTTCTAGTGAACGCAACTATATTGTGGTCACTGAAACCTACTGGTGCAGATAACGCAGCTCAGGGACATTGGTATATACTGTATATGGTCAATACATGTAGAGGAAGTGTGACCTGCTTGATTAATGAAGACTCTGGTGGGTCAGGACATAATTTGATACATTACATGCACTAATTAGTGATAATATTGTTTTCTTCCTTGGATAATTACTGGCAAGCCAGTCTATACTCATGTCACCAATCAGATTTTAACATCCTTGGTCACACAAAAACCAGCTCCTGCTTCAGTATGGTGCAGACGAGCCCACTTTTCCTGTACAGACGTCCCTGTGCCTATTCAAAAAACCTGAAATTAGTAATCTTACTTTTGATTTTAATCACTGATAATTCTCAGAGCATGAACTGATGAAGCCTAGAGTAAGAGTCGAAATGCCTTCCAAGACAAATTTAATAATCCAGGTGCGATTAAATGAATGCCTTGAGAATAGAGCGATCTGGATGATTAAGAATATCTATAGACATATGTAAGCCACTTACAGTTTACCAGGTCTAAACCTTGTCAAATGATATGAAACTATATGATAATCACCAATATTATTTATTATTTACCAACTAAACCAGCACATACAACAGCATGCCGAACAAAGCTTAGGTCATGGTGCTTACAAAAATAGATACTAACAAATATACTGCAAAAAAGAACTTCATAAAAAAACTGTTGCAAAATGCAATTACATACAATAGGGAATAAGCGGTAGAAAATGGATGGATGGATTAATTATCATTTTGGCGCTTAAGAAAGGTTAAAGGCCTACTGAAACCCAATACTACCGACCACGCAGTCTGATAGTTTATATATCAATGATGAAATCTTAACATTGCAACACATGCCAATACGGCCGGGTTACTTTACTAAAGTGCAATTTTAAATTTCGCGCGACTTATCCTGCTGAAAACGTCTCGGTATGATGACGTCAGCGTGTGACGTCGCGGATTGTGGAGGACATTTTGAGACAGCATGATGGCCAGCTATTAAGTCGTCTGTTTCATCGCAAAATTCCACAGTATTCTGGACATCTGTGTTGGTGAATCTTTTGCAATTTGTTCAATGAACATTGGAGACAGCAAAGAAGAAAGCTGTAGGAGGGAAGCGGTGTATTGCGGCCGACTTTAGCAACACAAACACGGCCGGTGTTTCATTGCTTATACATTCCCGAAAGATGACGGTCAATCTTTACCATTGGCCTGTGGAGAACTGGGACAACAGAGACTCTTACCGGGACTTTGAGTTGGATACGCAGACACGGTACCGTGAGTACGCTTCCAAACATTTGATCGCTTGCCCGTACGTGCGTGCCGCTATGTGCATGTCACGTAAATAATTCAATGTATACACCCTGATGATTATCTTGTGTGATGACTGTATTATGATGATAGTATATATGATAGTATACATCTGTATCATGAATCAATTTAAGTGGACCCCGACTTAAACAAGTTGAAAAACTTATTTGGGTGTTACCATTTAGTGGTCAATTGTACGGAATATGTACTTCACTGTGCAACCTACTAATAAAAGTCTCACAAAGTCCCACGTACGTAACTTTGGGGACTTTGGGGAAATATATGTGCTGTATGAACTTTGGGGAGGTGAACGGTACTTTGGGCTGTGGGATTGAGTGTGTTGGGCAGGTGTTTGAGTTGTATTGGCGGGTTATATGGACGGGAGGGGGGAGGTGTTTGTTATGCGGGATTAATTTGTGGCATATTAAATATAAGCCTGGTTGTGTTGTGGCTAATAGAGTATATATATGTCTTGTGTTTATTTACTGTTTTAGTCATTCCCAGCTGAATATCAGGTCCTACCCGCCTCTCACAGCATCTTCCCTATCTGAATCGCTCCCACTGCCCTCTAGTCCTTCACTCTCACTTTCCTCATCCACAAATCTTTCATCCTCGCTCAAATTAATGGGGAAATCGTCGCTTTCTTGGTCCGAATCGCTCTCGCTGCTGGTGGCCATGATTGTAAACAATGTGCAGATGTGAGGAGCTCCACAACCTGTGACGTCACGCTACTCGTCTGCTACTTCCTGTAGAGGCAAGGCTTTTTTTATCAGTGACCAAAAGTTGCGAACTTTATCGTCGATGTTCTCTACTAAATCCTTTCAGCAAAAATATGGCAATATCGCGAAATGATCAAGTATGACGCATAGAATGGACCTGCTATCCCCGTTTAAATAAGAAAATCGCATTTCAGTAGGCCTTTAACTCCAGATTTCTTCTGATTGTTTGAGCTTGTCATGCGTCACTCAGTCAACTTACTGCTATAAGTGGTAGAAAAGTGTGTTATAACTGAGTACCATTGTGGCTCATACAGCTGGGAAACATACATTTTTTGCAAACATATTTGCGATATGCTTAGGAACAGAAACGTTGAAGCACCTTGCCTCACTTGTGTGATTCACATTTAAAGGTGACACTAAGCTCATTGTTGTGACATGGAACTCAGTCACTGATAATTATCGGTAACATTTTGAGTTACTTTTGCTCCTTGGCCAACTTGGTGTCAATGTGCCATCTTTTATCAATACGATACAAATTTGATTTCAATAAATACAATTATCGGCCATGGGAAGAATAAGCATAACAAATATGACTACCTGCCATGGAGTTCTAAGTCTTGCTGGTCTGAATAGTTTTCTTTGCTATTTATGAGCTTTGTGAGGCAGTCGGCCTGTTGCGTTCAAAGCACAATATTGGCTCCGTTAATACTGGCTTGAATGCATGCATGTAAGAAACAGAACCACAATACTGATGAGGGTTGTAATTCATTATTCATCAAGGTCTCAATGGTTTCAACTTTCAACTTCTCGACCTGTGTTCCAATAGATTTTTCTTTCCTTTCACCAATTCTCCTTCCATCTTTTTCCAACTTGGCTTACTTGACCCACCTTTCTGCTGTTTGGCTTCCAATCAGTTAGACAAATGGTAGCCACCTGTTCCAAATTTTTGAAAGTATGTTTATTTGCTTATGTTTGTCCCACTATTAATAACAGCAATGAACTTTCATTAATGTGGGTCATGTTTTTCTTTTAACTGGGTACATTAATGGAAGGTGCAGGTGCCTCTTATTACCCCCAGTGTTATTATAATGGGCAGCTCCCTGCATAACTGAGATAGTGTGCGTAGACATAACAGCAAAGATGAAAGGTAGTTGCATAGGGAATGTATAAACTTATTCGACACTGCAGTAGTTAAATGGGAGGCATGGTTTGCCACACTTCATGTTTCAACCCAAAGCCATACAAGCTATCAGACCTGTAGAGAAATGACATACCTCAGACCCTACAAAGGCACAGCTGGTTAGCCCTTTATCTGAATGTCAGGCACACACACTTGTATTTTAGATTGTTCCTCCCCAATATACTAGATGTTTTTCTGCTTGCATGAATATACACTATTGATTTTTTTTTCTACTAGTCTGTATTTTTACACCAGTCTCATTCACTTTTTCTTTCCCACTTAGTCTCTTGCTCTCTCTCACTCAACCACTCCCCCTCCCCTTTCCCAATGCCCCAGGCAGTTGTATTCATTAACCCTGGTTGTAATTATTTTTGTTTTAGTCTCATATTGCTGACATCTCAACTCAGGGGCTCTTCAATCAGGATTAACCCAGACCACAAGAACTCACACTTCACAGCCTTTTTTTTTTACAGCAGCGCCTGTTGCCTGCAATTTCAGTCAAATTAAAGGTTTATTTTATTTAGCCGTTTTTCCCCACACAAACCCTCCCCTGCAAGAAAACAAAATCAACTGCTTGCCTTTAAATGTTCTGGTTGCCGGTGGCTGTTCTGCGCTCTCTCCCTTGGTCCACACAAAGTGTTCTTCTGTGCAGATTTGTAATACCAACATCAAGATCCCACAGGTGGTAGCAGCATGACAATTTAGAATGTGATTTACTTTTTTGGCAAGCTTTGATATCATTAAGTATTATTTAGCAGGGCTTGCCAATTTCTTTTAAAGAGGGAAGGCGGCAAGTCAGTCATTATTTCACATTGTTTATAGGTTATGTCTATTGTGTCAGGCAAATGAAAAGCAGGTACAGTTGTCCCTCGTTTACCAGGATTAATTGGTACTGGACATGACTATGAAAAACGGATTTCCGCGAAGTAGGATTATTATTAATAAATTAAATATGTAGTTAATGCGTTAACTATTACTTCCTTTAACGGCACTGATTATTTTAAAGGGGAACATTATCACCAGACCTATGTAAGCGTCAATATATAACTTGATGTTGCAGAAAAAAGACCATATATTTTTTTAACCGATTTCTGAACTCTAAATGGGTGAATTTTGGCGAATTAAACGCATTTCTAATATTCGCTCTCGGAGCGATGACGTCACAATGTGACGTCGCATCGGGAAGCAATCCGCCAATTTCTCAAACACCGAGTCAAATCAGCTCTGTTATTTTCCGTTTTTTCGACTGTTTTCCGTACCTTGGAGACATCATGCCTCGTCGGTGTGTTGTCGGAGGGTGTAACAACAGGAACAGGGACGGATTCAAGTTGCAGAAGTGGCCCATAGATGCAAAAGTGGCAAGAAATTGGACGTTTGTTCCGCACACTTTACCGACGAAAGCTATGCTACGACAGAGATGGCAAGAATGTGTGGATATCCTGCGACACTCAAAGCAGATGCATTTCCAACGATAAAGTCAAAGAAATCTGCCGCCAGACCCCCATTGAATCTGCCGGAGTGTGTGAGCAATTCAGGGACAAAGGACCTCGGTAGCACGGCAAGCAATGGCGGCAGTTTGTTCCCGCAGACGAGCGAGCTAAACCCCCTGGATGTCTTGGCTCACACCTTCCCGAAGATGATCAAGAGAAGAATATCGACCCTAGCTTCCCTGGCCTGCTGACATGAGGGTATGTCTACAGAATATATTAATTGATGAAAACTGGGCTGTCTGCACTCTCAAAGTGCATGTTGTTGCCAAATGTATTTCGTATGCTGTAAACCTACTTCATAGTTGTTAGTTTCCTTTAATGCCAAACAAACACATACCAATCGTTGGTTAGAAGGCGATCGCCGAATTCGTCCTCACTTTCTCCCGTGTCGCTGGCTGTCGTGTCGTTTTCGTCGGTTTCGCTTGCATACGGTTCAAACCAATATGGCTCAATAGCTTCAGTTTCTTCTTCAATTTCGTTTTCGCTACCTGCCTCCACACTACAACCATCCGTTTCAATACATTCGTAATCTGTTGAATCGCTTAAGCCGCTGAAATCCGAGTCTGAATCCGAGCTAATGTCGCTATAGCTTGCTGTTCTTTCCGCCATGTTTGTTTGTGTTGGCTTCACTATGTGACGTCACAGGAAAATGGACGGGTGGTTAAAATCAGGCACTTTGAAGCTTTTTTTAGGGATATTGCGTGATGGGTAAAATTTTGAAAAAAACTTTGAAAAATATAATAAGCCACTGGGAACTGATTTTTAATGGTTTTAACAATTCTGAAATTGTGATAATGTTCCCCTTTAACTACCGATTAACGCGCACGCCTCTTTTTTTCCTTTTTGACCCCCGTGCCGTTCCATAGCGGGGGAAAAATTGGCTGCGTTCACTAGTAACTGATGAGCCACAAGCGTGAAAATAGTGTGCAGAAATGGGCAAAGGAAAGGGTACATTATGGAAATACAAGGTCCAAAGACATGACAAGTTGTTCTCTCGACAAGAAAATAACATTTTTCACCATGATTCGTCTTGGCTGTAGAAAATGCCTGCTGCACGATGCATTCAGAGAGGTGGGAGGGGCTTCACTTCCATGTTTGGATTACAGTTAAGGTGCATTGATAACATAACATTTAGATTGTTTCAGTGATTGCTTTAGTAAAATGGAATAAAAGCTCAGCAGAAATGAGAGACCGTAGGCAAGAACTTAGTCTGGAGTCACTTTTTATTGCGAACAGTCCGGTTCGTCGTCAAAATAAAAATGTCATACATGATATTAATGCTTTGTCAAATATATTTTTAATGTAAAACAGTATGTGGTATTTTTCTACCTACATTTTATTACATCAGTCCAGAATATAGGAGAATGTTTTTGTGGCAGGCTAAAATAAAGTGTATATTATTTTGTAACATGTTCTGTCTGGTTTAAGTTCCTCAATTACAGAATGACTAGCAGGCTGAATATTACTTTGTATTAAAAAGTAGAGAAGATTAAGACATTGTCATGCAGCAACAGGAAGACCATTAACTTGTACAACATGTAATGTACAGAATATCAGAAGCATTTATTCAGCTAGAAATATCACAGATTACATTACCAAACATCTTAACAATCAAACCATTATTTATAAACAATTCACATTTTCTGTTATTATTGCGTGAAACTGGTATCTAAACTATGGCTGTATGCTTAGCTTTTTCACTCAGAGCACTGGTGCTACTAAATAAAAAACAAATGTAAAAGCAAAACAAAAAAGAGGAGCAATAACTATGAAATGTTCCTAGTAACACAATTTTACTAATAACACTTAAACAATGTACACAGTAACACACATGCACTCATACATATAAACACAGTGCTATCATAAAGCCGAATACAACCTTCAATTGTACATTTGTGTCCCACAGCTTTTTATAGTCAAGTAATATTACGTCATGCCATGTACTGAGCGACACATGATATCAGTCGCATAACATGACTGGCATCACATCACATGCAATTACATTACTGATCATAATGCTACTTATACACATGCCAGAATAACCAGTGATGTTGATGGGCTTTCAATGTAGTGAGTCCCCGGTACCCGCAAATGGTCATTTGTATAAAGTCTCTGGAAAATTCAATAGTGCCCCACAAAAACAGGCTGTTTGCAACCTTTACGCGCTTGCCTAGAGGTTGCTAAATTTATTTATTTAGACATTATATCTTATATAACACACGGCTTTTAGCACATAATGGTATAACTACACCAGCGTGTAACATGTGCACCCGCATTAGCTTAGTTTGTTAGCGCAGGCAGGATGCAGCAGGACTTTTATTGTGAAGTACGCTAGAAAAAGACTTCCTCTGTGTTCACTCTTATTCATTAAAGATTGTTTATTGTCATATGCACAGTTAAACAGACAGTTTGCCGTACAATGAAAATCTTACTTTGCTAGTCCACCCTTCAACAAGTCACACGGTACTTAGCTAAAATATAAAAATAAAAAATACAAATAAAAATGTATATACAAGGCACAGTAAGTAACATAACATTATTGCACATTCTGATTGACAGTCAACAGTATAAATATGGAGGTGACATTTGGTCACAGCAGCAGTTAAAGTGTCTTTAGTGATCAAAGGTGAAAAGTGTCTACAGTGATGGTTCACAGTTCGGGAGTGGTCATGGTAGCTGTCTTTTGTTCTATGATATATATACAATATAATATATTGTATAATGACAATGTTGCTACAGCTTGGTTATTATACAGGTTACATAATGTAAATGAAGTATTGTTGACGGTTTTTGGATGCATTTTTTAAGTGATTTAGAAGTTGAATTGATTGCTCCCATTAGCTGCATTGCTAGCTCTTAGAACTAGCCAAATTTTACATGTTAGACTGCAAAAGTCTAAAGACTGCTGACCCGTCTCCGCTCGGGATGGTCTCCTGCTGGCCCCACTATGGACTGGACTCTCACTATTATGTTGGATCCACTATGGACTGGACTTTCACAATATTATTCTAGACCCACTCGACGTTCATTGCATCCGGTCCTCTCCAAGGTTTCTCATAGTCATTCACATCGAAGTCCCACTGGGTTGTGAGTTTTTCCTTGCCTTTATGTGGGCTCTGAACCGAGGATGTTGTTGTGGCTTGTGCAGCCTTTTGAGACATTTGTGATTTAGGGCTATATAAATAAACATTGATTGATTGATTGAAAATAAAATAAAACCTTTCGTCTTCTTGTCTCTCAAAATGATTGTGAATGATAGGCAATATTAAAAAAACCCAGTGCAGTTCCCCTTTAAAGTACACACAATTGCCATGTGAAAAGTGCAGACATGTTTATGTTTTGATGAGCCACAGCTGGAGAAAAGAAGAGACAGAGACCAAAGTTTGTACAGGCGACAATGAAATACCATCGTTGGTCTGATCATTAGCACAAAATATAGCTGCAATTGTCTGCTCACCAGCGATAATAGCTTGTATCTCTTTCTTTAGTGACATTATTGCATTCTTTCCCTTTAACTAGTCAGATGCAGCATGTACGCGCAGACGCCGCAACAGAGAAAGTCAAAGCCATTTAAAATATTTTTCATGCCCACCAACGGACTGTTTGCTTATTTCATTACAGCATGTCCCTTTAAAGTTAAAACACCATCGACATGAATGAGCACAACATCGAGCAGAGGAAACGTAGGTTTATTTACTATTAGGTTCATATCTTTAGAGGTTGAAATGAAATCTGCAATGACTGGCTAATTGTTTTGGTAGCAGTCAAGCTAGCATGTCGCGACTCGCGTGAGAGGCGATGCTGTGTACACCTGATCACGTCTGCACAGAGGGAGCTAACAGCTTGTGCTGCTGTATTGACATCAGTGGCTGCGGTGAGCTGCTTTCATGCTTCAGAGCGCGAAAGTTTATTCTAAATAATAAATAATGCCTCTTACCTGGATAGTAGAAAGATGAAGACATACTTAAGTGGACCCCGACTTAAACAAGTTGAAAAACTTATTCGGGTGTTACCATTTAGTGGTCAATTGTACGGAATATGTACTTCACTGTGCACTGTACACTGTGCAATTTAAGTGGACCCCGACTTAAACAAGTTGAAAAACTTATTCGGGTGTTACCATTTAGTGATCAATTGTACAGAATATGTACTTCACTGTGCAACCTACTAATGAGTCTCAATCAATCAATCAAAAACTTTGATGAACAGGTTAACTTTGGCATACAATTAGACCCAGAAATGGTGAGAAAGACACAAAAAGAGTTTTGGTTACAACCCCCAATAAATCCATGACTATCAAAGCGTTAAGAACCGGGAGACGACTATAAAGTATATCCAAATGTGTCCGTTTTATCTGAAAAAAATGTGTCTTTATTTTCTCATTAGACATTGATGCTATAATGTTTAGAATCAGAATCAGAATCGTTTTATTGCCATTGTTTGAGAACGGGTTCACAAACTAGGAATTTTTCTTGGTGCAATCGTGCAACATAAAACACATATAACACAGATTTGGTAATAACAAGAGCTGTAACTGAGCTATCAGATCTTGTTATAGACCAGGGGTGCTCACACTTTTTCTGCAGACTCGCTACTTTTCAATTGATCAAGTCGTGGAGATCTACCTCATTCATATATATAATTTATATTTACTTATTTATGAAATATATGTTTTTGTTAACAAGTTAAAGGTGTTTAATAATAATGCAAGCATGTTTAACACATATAGTTAATAATGTTAAAAAATTAAAGGTGTTTAATGATAATACAAGTATGTTTAATACATATAGTTAATATTGTTAACAAAATAAAGGTATTTAAAGATAATGCAAGCATGTTTAACACATATAGTTAATATTGTTAACAAAATAAAGGTGTTTGATGATAATACAAGCATGTTTAACACATAGTTAATATTGTTAATAAATTAAAGGTGTTTAATGATAATACAAGAATGTTTAATACATAAAGTTAATATTGTTAACAACTTAAAGGTGTTTAAAGATAATACAAGCATGTTTAACACATATAGTTAATATTGTTAACAAGTTAAAGGTGTTTAAAGATAATACAAGCATGTTTAACACATATAGATTCCTTTCTTTCATGAAGACAAGAATATAAGTTGGTGTATTACCTGATTCTGATGACTTGCATTGATTGGACAGTGGTGCTGAAACGTCCGCATTTTCGAATGGAGGAGAAAAAAAGTCCTCCTTCTGTCCAATACCACATGAAAGTGATTGGTTTTTGGCATCTTATTTGTCCAGCTTCCGTACTCCTTTGTATACACTTTACAAGAAATACATTGTCGGCAAACTCCGTAGCTTGCTAGCTTGTGCACGCCAGCTTTCTGAGACTCTTATTTTGTTAGCGCAACTGTGCAGTCGGTCTTTGGAGTTTTGACGACAGGTACGGCGCCAGAGTCTGTTGAAATAAAGTGTTTCTCGCCTTCCAGTCGGTAATTTTACTGAGCTGGTAGCAGCCAGCGTCATCTCAGAAGACCCTCTGGTGCCGTGAATGTCAATCAAGTGACGAAAGTGACGTCATAGTGAAGATTTATGATCGCTCATTTTTAGGACTATTTTTTTAATGCCTGGCTGGTGATCGACTGACACACCCTCCGAGATCGACCGGTAGCTCGCGATCGACGTAATGAGCACCCCTGTTATAGACTTAGAACATGTAGAAAACATTTTTGAATATCTTAAAGCAAGGTTTCTTAGACTTTCTTGTGGTTTTTAAAGTCCCTCAAATCATCTTCCTGCCCCTGGGATATCTATTCTCAACACGGTAGTAATAAACTCTCAACAAAAAGTCAATGATGAATGTGTGTAAGCGTGTGTGTGTGTGTGTGTGTAAGCGTGTGTGTGTGTGTGTGTGTGTGTGTGTGTGTGTGTGTGTGTGTGTGTGTGTGTGTGTGTGTGTGTGTGTGTGTGTGTGTGTGTGTGTGTGTGTGTGTGTGTGTGTGTGTGTGCGCGCGTGTGTGCGTGCATATGTATGTGTGTGTGTGTGCGTGCGCATCAGCAGCAGTAGTCATAGACCCAAGCAGTAGTTGTAAAACTTCATCACTTTGAATGGTCCTTCGGGGGTCCTGGACTCCTCTCTCTGTGTGTGGTTTGACCTGCTTTGGCCCTCCAGGCCTCACATGCCCACTTAGATAAACAAGCAGTAAACACAGGCAGTTCAAGCACCACTCTCTTTTGCGCACTGCATATACAAGCTCGTCAGATGAAAGGACGGCTTCCCGACACTATTACCTTCCTCTAACCTCTGGCTCATAATTAAGAGTCCTGCCACCATGCTCATAAAGCTTCTAATAATAGGAGAAGACCAACCACCTCCCCATCTAAGACTCACAGCTTGCACGTGCACTAAAAAGCCTCGCCTCTGAGACAGCTTCCTTAAGAAACAACCAAGTGTGCCGTAGCATAATGTGATAACACTAGTAAGGGAAGGCATTTATTGCCTTATGCTTTCAAGCACATCTGGAAAAAGTAGTTATGAGTGTGATAACATTACGTAAATAATTAATTATTAAAAAATTCACACATAGAACCATACACATGTAGAAAAAAATATTTGGTGTATAATCTTATTGTATTTATGAGTTTTTGGGTGATTTAGTGACATGCCAAATGGCACGTCAACAGTGGTCAGGAAGCTGACTCGCACATTTTCAACACATAGCTGCATTTTTTTCTCTCTGGGATCTGGGCGGCGCTAAATGGTGCGGTGGGCTCAGCGCCCGCTGCCCTCTGAGAGCAACCTGTTGGAAGCCTTCCAATGGTGAGGAACCGAGGATCAATTTATATCGATCTTGGTCCCAAGATGTCGAGATGGGACCGACATGACGAATAGGACTGTTTGAAGTGCCAATTCTAACAGAGGGGGGAGAGGGCTGGGTACTGGATTTTTGGGTGTGCGCAGTTTGGGAGTTGTGAGGTTTTAGACTGGGTTTGTCTGTGGAGGCTGGGGTGCGTTCATGTTTCGAGGATTTATTTATTATTATTAGCCCTTATTTAACCAGGTAAAATCCCATTGAGATCAAAGATCTCTTTTCCAAGGGAGACCTGGCCAAGAGGGCAGCAGCAAGGTTACATTAAAAACAGTAAACAAATACATAAAACATCACATTTACAACATTAAAATTTGCTCACATGACACATGTGCATACCGACAAGGTAGACTGCAGTCCTTTCACAGAAGTTTTAAAGTCATTCAACGTAACTAGGGTTTGAAGTTTAATATTCGATTGTAGGTTATTCCATGCCTACAATGCTTTCTTGCCCAGTTCAGTTCTTACTTTGGGGACGACAAATTGCAGAACATTCATTGAACGAAGATTGTGACTTCCTTGTTTCTTTGTTAAAATACAAGACAGATAAGATCGAGTGATATCCAGAATGGTTTTGTAGATGAAAACATACCAATGATTGAGGCGTCGAGCACATAAAGATGTCCAGTTAACCATTGAGTATAACACACAATGGTGAGTAAGGGGAGCGCAGTTGGTGATGAATCTCAGTGCCCCGTGGTACACACTAACCAGCTTGTGGAGACAACCAGCAGTAGCATTCATGTACAACACATCTCCATAGTCAATAACAGGTAAAAAGGTTGTTTCCACCAATTTCTGTTTCACAGTAAAAGAAAAGCAAGACTTGTTTCTATAATAAAATCCCAGTAAAAGTTTCAGTTTTTTTTTTACAACATACTGAATGTGCTCCTTAAAACTCAAGTGGTCATCAATTAAAAATCCTAAATATTTAAAAGCAGATACTAACATAATTTGTTGCCCATTTCTTGTTAAAATGTTCTCACACAGTGCTGATCTTTGATTTACCTCCTCCTGAGGATTGTTGTGATGTGGAAAAGGGGTGGGATTTAATAAGCTCTGGTTCTTCCTACTTGTTTTTGGACATATTGAAATAAAAATGGTTAGATTATTAGATTGACCACTAATGCATGTCCGGAAAAAATGTAACTGAACTGAACACTGCAAAATTCAAACCATTACTTTGGTCCAAAAGACCAAGTCCTTCCAGTCAGATCTACTGTTTCTCCAATGATTTGTAAACTTACAAACTCAGCAAGGGATCAAATAATTAGTTGTACCACTGTGCGTTGCAGATGGCCGATCCACTCGAATCACACGGGCCAATTTCTCTTTGTATATGTGACTGTGTTAATAGTAGCTCATGGGTACAAACGCTATAAACACTTATTTTACAATGTGTGTGTGTGTGTGCAATCAGGGGCGACATCCTCTGAAGACCACACTGTGTTGTCAGTTTCAAGCTTCAAAACCACAACTTCATTCATCAGCAGCTAATAACAAGCCAAATGTGCTCTAACACACACACACACACACACACACACACACACACACACACATAGAAAGGATATTCTATACATATATACTTACATCTATACATGAGGACTGTCCCCAGAAAGTAGTCATGTATGTCTGTCAAATTGTTGGGGTCTTTTTTAGGATGATTTAAATTATCTAAAAGTAATTTAATGTGATAATCATGATTAATCCAAATAAAAAAGTGTGATTAATCTCATCTTAAAAGAAAAAAAAAAAAGGTAATCATTTGACAGCACTCATATACATACAGACATATATACATAGTTAAGATCATAATTGCTGCTGGTAGTTTCCCTTTGTTAATGCATTATCCTTTGAGGACAGTTTGCCTTCATTGCAAGCCTTTGTTCTGAACTTTCTTTTTAGACTTAGACTTAGACAAACTTTAATGATCCACAAGGGAAATTGTTCCACACAGTCGCTCAGTTACAATGATGGAAAGTGTAAGAATGGAAAGGACAATGCAGGTATAAATAGACTAAATATAGTGATATAAAATGTAACATATATACGTAATATTTACATAATATAAATACAGTATATTATATATACTGATATATTATATTATATTATATTATGTCTATATCATATATACAATATATAACAATTACCATACTGTCACATACAGTATACTGTATGTGACAGCTGCAGCATAAAATAGAGAGTAAATCCAGCAGAAAATAGACATTAAAAACAAAGAGAAGTAGCTAACATAGAAGGTGTCAAGTAATAGACAGATATCATCTATTGCTTTTTGGCGAGTGATTATACAGCTGGATGGAGATTTTTCCTTTCCTTCTTGCTCCCGGTCTGACTCTGGCTAGTACATACAGTATATGGTTGGATGCTGAGCTCTGTTGCTGTTACCATTTATGTTGCCCAAAAGTTGAATATGATTGTGTTTCTCCAAAAGTATAAAAATGGCTGCTGCAGCGAGGGCAAAGTTTCGGTCACCGGAGGGCTTCATTTGCATCTAATAACTTTGCCTCTCTTTCCACAGCCAGCCGAAAAGTGGCTGGAATATACTGTTGGTCTGTACAGCAATGTTTTTTCATTGATATATATTTTTTATAGTATGACCCTTTTTAAATGATTTATTTGTCAGCACTTATTGGTGGTCGAAGTTCAACATAATGCGACCGACTGTGAACAATACAGTCGGTACTCATACATATTAGATATTAACACATAGTTCCACTTCAGAAGATCTATATCATATTTGGATACACACGCCATATTCCTCCATACTTCCTTTTTGGTATGATCCCAAATCACAGCCAAATAACCGATATATTTTTGTGATCCTTGAAAATCCAGGTCTTATTATGCAATCCAGTTCTAAACCACTATAAACCATTGACAGCAATACACTGCAAAAAATCAGTGTTCAAAAATTATAAAAATAAATAAATAAAATTAGGGGTATTTTACTTGAACTAAGCAAAATGTTCTGCCAATAGAACAAGAAAATTTGGCTTGTCAAGACTTTCCAAAACAAGTCAAATTAGCTAACCTCAATGAACCCCAAAATATCTTAAAATAAGTATATTCTCACTAATAACACTTTTCCTGATAGAAAAAAAAAGAGACCTTTTTGCTCAATATGTTGAAAAATATTCTTAAATTAAGTACCGGTAAATGCTAGTGCCATTATCTTGACATAATGATATGCGCTCAACATTACATTTCTGAAAACCAGAAAACTTATACTAAAAACTAGTTTATTGTTCTTAATGGAAAGGCAAAAAGGCAACCGCTTGTTACTCTCGGGGTCTACTAGCCACTCAGGCAAATCATATGGTCTAAAAATGCATTTTTCCATTGATAACATGACATCATTGTGGTGAAGAAGGAGCTGAGCCGGAAGGCAAAGTTCTCAATTTACCGGTCGATCTACGTTCCCATCCTCACCTATGGTCATGAGCTTTGGGTTATGACCGAAAGGACAAGATCACGGGTACAAGCGGCCGAAATGAGTTTTCTCCGCCGGGTGGCGGGGCTCTCCCTTAGAGATAGGGTGAGAAGCTCTGCCATCCGGGGGGAGCTCAAAGTAAAGCCGCTGCTCCTCCACATCGAGAGGAGCCAGATGAGGTGGTTCGGGCATCTGGTCAGGATGCCACCCGAACGCCTCCCTAGGGAGGTGTTTAGGGCACGTCCGACCGGTAGGAGGCCGCGGGGAAGACCCAGGACACGTTGGGAAGACTATGTCTCCCGGCTGGCCTGGGAACGCCTCGGGGTCCCCCAGGAAGAGCTGGACGAAGTGGCTGGGGAGAGGGAAGTCTGGGCTTCCCTGCTTAGGCTGCTGCCCCCGCGACCCGACCTCGGATAAGCGGAAGAAGATGGATGGATGGATGGATGGATGGAACATGACATCATCGCGCCAAGTGCGTGCTCTTTCAGTCAATTAGTGCGCATATATACAGCCCGGACCCTGGCCAAATTTTTTTTAATTGTAATTTTGAATAATTTACCTGAATGTGCATGAACTATCCATCCATCCATTTTCTACCGCTTATTCCCTTTGGGGTCGCGGGGGGCGCTGGAGCCTATCTCAGCTACAATCGGGCGGAAGGTGGGGTGCACCCTGGACAAGTCGCCACCTCATCGCAGGGCCAACACAGATAGACAGACAACATTCACACTCACATTCACACACTAGGGCCAATTTAGTGTTGCCAATCAATGTCACATGTTAAATGTTTAAATATTAACTGTCCGTTTACTGTACCGTGCCAACTGCACTACTATATGAGTACGTGTGTTTTCTATTGTTTCATTGAAAATAAAACAGCAAAGTCCATTTGGCTGTCATCTGTTTTAATTATCAAACAAATTGTGTTAAAGTCTTTTTTTTTTCATGCTTGAAATAAGAAATTATTACTTTAAATGTAGTTTTATACTCGTGAGTGTTGATGACACAGCTTTGCAACAGTTGATATTCTAGTTTCAAGCATGTTTTACTCAATATAGGTTATAAAATCTCAGCAACAAGCTGTAATATTTTACTGATAATTTTGGACCAAAACACTTAAAACAAGTAAAAGACTCTTAACATAAAGTCTGCTTAGTGAGAATAATTATCTTATTAGACAGAAAATAAGCAAATATCACCCTTATTTGAGATATTTAATCTTACTTAGATTTCAGTTTTTGCAGTGTATTTTCTTCATGCAGTATCAGATCTCAATTATCCAAGTGGTTAAAAACATCTAGTTAATCAAATCAGTGGAAAGCGGTTGACCATACATTTGAGGTATGTGTTTTTAGCACTAAGAGACATGTTTACCTTGTTCCTATTTATTAATGTTCCCATGTGACATTGTTATTATAAGTACCAAATGACAACCATTACTACACAGTTTAATAACCACCCTCTTAGTTGTCATGATGGACTGAAAGAACTAAGGTTGAACTGTGTACCAAAAACTGATAAGCAAGCTGATGGATAGCAGCGATAAGGAATTTTCAAGGTAACTGTGCAAAATTCAGTCTGTCTGTGGGAATTCAGCAGCAGAAGCAGAAGTCTGTTTATTTTAATGAACTCAGAAGCGTCTCCTCCGTTTCCCTTACATTACAGTGTAGCTCATTTTGAGTTCACACAGTGCACTTTATATCCATCATAGATATAAAGCAATCAGGACTCAGTCTGTTTTGTCTCTTATTAAGACGACTACCTATCTTGTTGACAAGAGCCAGGTCACATTTGGTCATGACTTAAATCGTTTTGCATTGGTGTGCCGTAAATTGAGCAAGACAGAAACTGTGTCTTTGTGAGTACAAACATATATTTTTGTATTTAAAGGATTGGAACAGCTATAAAAGCTGGTGTCGCCTGAATCCAGTCATCTTGTTTCATTTAGGGTATGCACTGTACAAGAGTTGTGTTGCTGTTTATAACACTGAGAGTAAATGTTGATTTATAAAGGCATGGAGTTGACTATAAAATGGGATATTTTATATGATAATTTTCTACTTTTCTGACTTAAATGTTACAATGTTGGATGCTTGTGTTGAACAATGCTTAAAGCGCCAAATCATAAGGTGCATGCTTTAGAGAGTGATGAACTATTTATTTGGGCATTTCTGGTATCTGCAGCTGGCACAGGTTTATAGTGATGTATCTACATCAGTGCTTTAGTTATAGGTTTTTCACTTCTTTTTTTTTTGATATTCTTAAGTGATTCATAATGTTGAAAGGACCTCTCACAGGGTGAACTTATCATTTTATGAATGTTTTCAACAGTATGCAATTTGATCCTGAACTGTGTTTGCTTTGCTGTTTGTCATTTCTTACACTGATAAAATAGCTACGCTCTCACTTGATGAGAAACTTAAAAACACACACACTTCACTGCGTATTGGGTCTATCAGTATGTAATGTATCCAGTGCATTGTCCATGATGTAACATGTAGTGATTATAGTGATCCCATAAATCATATAATGAACTTTATTTTGTATCTCCTGCTCTTTATATTTGGTGTTGCATATTTCATTCTTGGAATGTACAGTACAGTATGTCTGACATTTAGTTTCATATACATATGTCTATATAGGGGCGGCATGGCGTAGTGCAGTGTTTTTCAACCTTTTCTGAGCCGAGGCACATTTTTTCCCATTGAAAAAATTCTGAGGCACGCCACCAGCAGAAAACATTAAAACATTAAACTCAGCAGCCGATATTGACAGTAAAAAGTCGTTCTCGCAATTGTTTGATATGAATTCAACCATAACCAAGCATGCATCACTATAGCTCTTGTCTCAAAGTAGGTGTACTGTCACGACCTGTCACATCACACCGTGACTTATTTGGAGTTTTTTTTGGTGTTTTCCTGTGTGTAGTGTTTGAGTTCTTGTCTTACGCTCCTATGTTGTTGTTGATTGTACTTTGTGGACGCCGTCTGCTCCACATGCTGTAAGTCTTTGCTGTCCTCCAGCATTCTGTTTTTGTTTACTTTGCAGCCAGTTCAGTTTTAGTTTTGCATAGCCTTCCCTTAGCGGCACTCGCCTTTAAGCATTAGACACCTTTTTACCTGCAAACCATTGTCGTCGTTCCCGACATCTACAAAGCAATTATCTACCTGCTGCCACCTACTAGTATGGAAGAGTATTACACGGTTACTCTGCCGAGCGCTAGACAGTACAGACACTCAACAACGGTACATTTTTGGATTATAACTACTGGTTTGCAAAAAATATTTTTAACCTAATTAGGTGAAATTACATAATCTCCCACGGCACACCAGACAATATCTCACAGCACACTAGAGTGCCGCGGCACAGTGGTTGAAAAACACTGGCATAGCGGGTAGAGCGGCCGTGCCAGAAACCTGAGGGTTGCAGGTTCGCTCCCCGCCTCTTGACATCCAAATCGCTGCCGTTGTGTCCTTGGGCAGGACACTTTACCCTTGCCCCCGGTGCCGCTCACACTGGTGAATGAATGATGAATGAATGATAGGTGGTGGTCGGAGGTGCCGTAGGCGCAAACTGGCAGCCTCGCTTCCGTCAGTCTACCCCAGGGCAGCTGTGGCTACAAATGTAGCTTACCACCACCAGGTGTGAATGAATGATGGGTTCCCACTTCTCTGTGAGCGCTTTGAGTATCTAATAATAGAAAACCTCTATATAAATTCTAATCCATTATTATTATTATTTTTATTATCATATACAGGTTGAAGCTGAAGATCTCTCTTTAATTGTTGCCATTATTGCATCTTCACCACACACTAGAGATGTGCGGTTTGCGGGCACAACCGCGGAGTCCGCGGATTATCCGCGGATTATCCGCGGATCGGGCGGATGAAATAAAAAAAAATTAGATTTTATCGGCGGGTCGGGTCGGGCGGTTGAAATAAAAAACAATTTGATTTTAAATAGATTCAGGCGGGTGGCAGTTAAACCAATTGGTAAATATATATACATAGTTAAATGTTGTTACCAACATACAAAAAACGAGCAGGCACCTGCTGCATATGCCACAGAAAAAAAAAGAAAAGAGATGGACACTTTTACGGAGCGGAGAAGGGACGCCTCGCCGGGGTCCGGGACCGAGGCCCCTTCCCCCGAGAGGGCCCCACCGGGAGCCGTAGCTGAGGCGATCCGCGAGAAGGGCCCGACGCACGTCCAGGGTCACCACCGCGCCCACCGCACCGACACCCCGCCTCGTCCGCCTTCGCCGCGGCCGGCGTCACGCGCAGCAGGTAAGCAGCTTACCTGCCCGCCACCCCTGTTGTTAACAGGCAAAAGCTTTATAACCTCACTAATGCCTTGCATCGTCTATATTAGATATATAACAACGGGCGGGCTCGTAACAGGGGTCACTCCGCGCGCTCCGCCCGCGCAGCTTACCTGCCCGCCACCCCTGTTGCCGGGGGCGCGTAACAGGGGTCACTCTGCGCGCAGTGCGCTCACGAAAGGGGTGGGGCTCACCCTGGTTGATATAGACAGCAGCTAGGACGGTGGCCATGGAAGTCGGAACCCGCTAAGGAATGTGTACCAACCCACCTGCCGAATCAACTAGCCCTGAAAATGGATGGCGCTGGAGCGTCGGGCCCATATACCCGGCCGTCGCCGGCAGCGAGACGCGCTTGGAGGTGCGCTCAGCGCGTCTCCCATATGATTGCGCACTGGTGTGCGTCTGGGCCGTGACAGCGTGGCACGCGAATGTCTGTGCTGCATTGGATCAGTCTCCTTTCTTTAACAGGCAAAAGCTTTATAACCTCACTAATGCCTTGCATCGTCTATATTAGATATATAACAACGGGCGGGTGCGGGCGGATGGCGGGCGGATGCGGTTCTGATCAAATGTTAGATCGGGTGGATTGCGGATGGTTGACGACTTTCTGATGCGGTTGCGGATGAAATAATTGCCTATCCGCGCATCTCTAACACACACACACACACACACACACACACACACACACACACACACACACACACACACACACACACACACACACACACACACACGCACACACCCTAAACTGGGCAGGTTTTCTGTATACCAAGAGTCTGTTTCTCGCCATGCCAGCCTTTGTCCTGTTAACAGCAAGACCGTAAATGAGGTGAAGTAAGAGTTAATGTATTGTTAAAGGGGAACTGTACTTTTTTGGGAATTTTGCCTATCATTCACAATCATTATGAGAGACAAGAAGACAAAAGTTAAATTTTTTTTTGGTGGCTAGCTATCAATTCTACCTCTAAATCACTTTAAAAATGCATTCAGAAACCATCAACAATACTTAATTTATGTTCCGTAATCTTTATAATAACCAAGCTGTAGCGACATTGTTATTGTAAGAGCGAACACTGAGGAACTCTTTTTCTAGCGTAGTAACACATCGGCGTGTTTCAGTAATAGCCGTAAAAGTTAACTCCGGAAAGAGATAAGCTAGCTTCTACGTCCGCATGAAACACGTTTGAGTTTGTAATGCACAACACAATGCGATAGAACACCAATTTGTACTGACTGAAAAACATGAATAATCATATTACAGAGTCTGTAAAGTGTTAACCCACATTTCATGTTTTGTTTGTACACAGCTAGCCAGACCGGGTATGCACTATAGTTGTAATAATGCGCATGACGTGCTGTGTGTATAATGTACAGTATATGGCATACTCGAACAGTTGTGCATTTGGTCCAGCTGGCCGGGAACATTTTGTCCGGTTTATTTTGGTAAGCACTCCATTTATGTCAAAACAGCATGGGTCAAGTTCCAAATTCACAGCGCCAAAGTCACTTTCACCTCCCTCTCTCGGCTTCCGTCAGTTCCAACGTCTCACCCTTCCTTCGTGCTCGCTTCTCGAAACAGTAGTTCATCCTCAGTATGTATACTCACAAAAAGATAAGATTGTGAATACTCATTTGTCCAAAAATAGTCGTATATGTTGTCTGTTACAAAGTCTGCCATGATTAGAACACACACATGTTTGTTGTCACAAGAAGGACACACAGTTGTTGCCAGAAGTCTGAAGTGCGCTACTATGGAAACTGAAATAAATGCGCCAAGCAATTACGGTAGATTGAAATGACCAAAATACGGTAAATATTGTACATATTACATATTGTTACTACATTATATATATATATATATATATATATATATATATATATATATATATATATAAAATATATATATATACTGTGTATATATATATATATATATATCCATCCATCCACACCTCGTGTGTGTGTGTGACAATCATTGGTACCTTAACTTTAACTTTATATATATATATATATATATATATATATATATATATATATATATATATATATATATATATATATATATATATATATATATATATATATATATATATATATGTGTGGGAAAAAAATCACAAGACTATTTCATCTCTACAGGCCTGTTTCATGAGGGGGGGTACCCTCAATCGTCAGGAGATTTTAATGGGAGCATTCGCATACCATGGTTTATATAGGGCACAGAGTGGGTGGGTACAGGCTGGCCTAGGGGCGTGGTGATTGGCTCATGTGTTACCTAGGAGGTGTTTCCGTCTATGGCGGCATGTTGTTACAATTTCGCTGCGCTTGTTGAGGGATGACAGGTCTGGACGGTAAATAATAAACAGTTTCTCTTTCAAGCATAGGTTGCATCTTTTATTACCACTATTGTAAGGTGTGTAATAAAAGATAGTGGTAATAAAAGATGCAACCTATGCTTGAAAGAGAAACTGTTTATTATTTACCGTCCAGACCTGTCATCCCTCAACAAGCGCAGCGAAATTGTAACAACATGCCGCCATAGACGGAAACACCTCCTAGGTAACACATGAGCCAATCACCACGCCCCTAGGCCAGCCTGTACCCACCCACTCTGTGCCCTATATAAACCATGGTATGCGAATGCTCCCATTAAAATCTCCTGACGATTGAGGGTACCCCCCCTCATGAAACAGGCCTGTAGAGATGAAATAGTCTTGTGATTTTTTTCCCACACATACATATATTGCGCTCTACTACGGTATCGAGCACTATTTTTTTGGACAACCTTATTAAGACATATATATATATATATATATATATATATATATATATATATATATATATATATATATA
Source organism: Nerophis lumbriciformis (assembly GCF_033978685.3). NCBI lineage: Eukaryota > Metazoa > Chordata > Actinopteri > Syngnathiformes > Syngnathidae > Nerophis > Nerophis lumbriciformis. The sequence goes on along the minus strand of NC_084551.2, from coordinate 11,346,098 downwards.
TATATATATATATATATATATATATATATATATATATATACATACATACAGTACAGGCCAACAGTTTGAACACACCTTCTCATTCAAACCTGAAATGGTTTTCACTTCACAGGTGTGCTTGAAGCTCATCAAAAGAATGCCAAAAGTGTGCAAAGCAGTAATCAGAGCAAAGAGTGACTATTTTGAAGAACCTAGAATATAAAACATGTTTTCAGTTACTTCACCTTTTTTTGTTAAGTGCATAACTCCACGTGTTCATTCATAGTTGTAATGCCTTCAGTGACAATCTACAATGTAAATAGTCATGAAAATAAAGAAAACACGTTGAATGAGAAGGTGTGTCCAAACTTTTGGCCTGTACTCTGCTTATATCAGAATCAGAAGTACTTTATATATATATATATATATATATATATTTATATATATATACATATATATACTTGCAGTGTGTATACAAAACATTGATGGAGGGTTTTGTACTTGTTTTAAAGGGTTTTGAGAGTACAGCGGTGACTCCCATTAGCCACATCATGTAAGCATTTTTTATCATCTTTAAAATCCTAAAAAAACGACGGATGTTCCTGTCTCTCGTAATAATTGTGAATGATTGGCAACATTTAAAAAAAAAAAAAAAAAAAAAAGTGCAACCCTTAAATATTTCTCCTATATTTTGACAAGGGTGCATGTATACTTTTTTATTTTACTGATACATAAATGCTGAGCATAATGTTCCTTGAACCCACTCACACACAGCTGAGACCTTTTTGAGTGGTGTCAACAGCTCCTGGTCACATGCATACGTACACATAAACACACATACACGCAGTTACCAACACTCACACCGATTCACAAAGCCACAGAACACCTGTCGGACTGCATGGCTCGCTCCAGGACACCTTCAAGTCATGAGCTCATCGGAAAAGCAATTAAAGGCAGCGTAGGCCCTGCACGCTTGCGTAATGTTTTGTTTTGCTACTTGGCTTCGGAATTAACTAAATCTGTCAGAAGTCATCAGGCTGACTTGAGCTGGGCTATATTTATTTATTTTCAGTTGGAGAGACTGGACACAAAGTCCCAGCACTGCCTCATGTCCCACGATGAACCAATTCTGAGGGGCGATTAGTTGGCTAAAACACAGATCTCCCCCCTCATTTGGGAGGGGCGAGGGTGAGCATGTCTTTTGTTGCCTGTCTCAGACTGATGGTGGGGTCATTGCCCTGTTGCTTGAAGGCTGTGCCATCTTTAACCCTTGACTTTAACCTTGGTCCTGTGGTAAAATAGTGTACACAGACTTGACATCCATAAATTGAGATGTGTGTTGATTAAAAACATTAATTAAAAGGAAATCAATTCAAATAATGATTTAAATGACATATTTTGGGGGTCAATGTGGAGAAAAAAGAAAAACGATCCTGAACTAAGTCTAGGTTTTGCGTTAGTCTGGTCTCTGGCTTCAATGTGGCCTCAGGCCAGGAGCAGGCTGATGTCAGACAGCCGTAAAACAACACCAGCAGCCCTGTGCTCTCTTTTAAGTCTACTGGACTTAAGTCTATGTGGAGGAAAAAAAAATCACCTTTGACATTAATAGGTCCATTGCGGCGGAGTCAAGGTAAGTGTGTCCTCATATGTCTGCACGTACATGGTGAACTGCACCAACTCGTGTTTTCTTGAGGAGTAATTTAAGAAGTAAGAAAAACACATCTGTTATCATTGTCATCACTTTCTGTAATTACCCATATGCCACCATGTTAGAGCAGTGAAAACAACAGTTAGCCTCCTGCCGAGGTTGGTCCCTCGGCATGTCAGGCGGTTTCATGATGCTGCCCGCTTCAAAGGAGGCGTCACTCTGCGTCAACACCATGCTAAAACACGGACATTTTTTGTAAACGGTCACGCCTTGGTCTTCAAAGCACCAAACGCCAAGTCCAAATATATTTAGTTTGTGTTACTCTCAGGCTGTCCTTTTGACTGGCATTCGAGTGTATCAAATTGTCACAAGTGTATTCCAACTGCTGTTGAAATACTGCTGATCCACTATTGATTGTCTCATAACATAATGACAATGACTATGTACAGGATTGAATGGCTTATTGGTGGCATAACACCAATGTCGCTGGTTTGGTGACCTACAAATGGTGGCAGTGAGACCGAGTAGCACTTTACTTCTGGTCTGGTACCTAATCCTTAAGTGCTTCCTGACATTTAAAATAATGTTTTCCTTACACCACATAATTCTGTCGTGTTTTGTACGCCACTATTTGCAGCAACACTTGGCAAAGGTCTGCTAACAATTGCAATGAACTTTGTGATCTTGAAAAGCCAATTAAAAACTGAAGAAAAATGACCTCAGCCTGCAGCACACTTCATGTAACTATTTTAATGTACTCTGAAAAATCTGTAAGCAGCTACAGTAGTAGTGTAACAATCGAGGTCCCCTTCTATAATGAAAATAAAGCTATATTTTGTCTTTTTGATGACTTGACACTGTCAAGATAAGCTTTTTTGCTTAAAATAATTGTATTGAGTTAGACAATCATGTGGATGGATTGATAATTTTATCAATAATCCATCTAATATTTTGTATGATTTTTTTTTTTAGGTAACTGCTGTGCTTCACCTTGTGTAGTTTCCCCTTTACACTTGGTTTTAACATACAAGAGGTCTCTGGTCTTCGTGCGTGTTCCGTTCCTATGATGGCGTTGAACTATATTTTGAGTTTTGGTGTAAATCAGAATCAATATCTCAATTAAAGCTGCAAGCAGCATTGGTCGGGCCCGCATATTTGGCAGGTGCTAGTCCTAAGTGTCCCAATACTTTTGTCCAGTTTTAGTAGTAAGTGTCCCAATACTTTTGTCAAGTTGTAGTCCTAAGTGTCCCAATACATTTGTCAAGTTTTAATCCTAAGTGTCTCAATACTTTTGTCCAGTTTTAGTCCTAAGTGTCCCAAAACATTTGTCCAGTTTTAGTCCTAAGTGTCCCAATACTTTTGTCCAGTGGTAGTTCTATGTGTCCCAATACTTTTGTCAAGTTTTAGTCCCAAGTGGCCCAATACTTTTGTCAAGTTTTAGTCCTAAGTGTCCCAATACTTTTGTCCAGTGGTAATCCGAAGTGTCCCAATATTTATATCAAGTTGTAGTCAAGTGTCCCAATACTTTTGTCAAGTTTTAGTCCCAAGTTTCCCAATACTTTTGTCAAGTTGTAGTCCCAAGTGTCCCAATACTTTTGTCCAGTTGTCGTCCTAAGTGTCCCAATACTTTTGTCCGGTGGTAGTCATAAGTGTCCCAATACTTTTGTCTAGTGTACCTACCTTGTCTGCATTGTGTAGGCACGCTGGTGCTTCCTGCTTTTAAGCAGCCATCTTAAAAAAACAGCAGCGCAGCAGCATCAGCGCAGCGGGTCTTTGAAGGGTCATAAAATCAAAACCGGAGCAGGTATTAAAACGCTGTTCTGTTATTTTATACACAAGGGTTTAATCTCTCTCCTGTGTTAGTTTGAAGCCGAAACCACAAACGCGCTCAGAGGAGATAGATTTTGAAGAAAGGTGACCGGTTTTTACAAAAAAATTGTTTTGAAGGGGGAATAGCAAACGTCCTGTTGATTTTTGCTGGGGGTTGTCAATTTATGAAATGTAGGTCTAAGTGAGACCTACATATAGGTTTTTGTTTCATGTCTCTCTGACCTTCCCAGTGGGAGTTACAGGCAGTTTTGTCAGTTTTTTCATCCGAGGAGCAGTTTTTTGTGCGTTTTATTAAAAAATTGCGCTAGAGCACAATTTTGAGATTTGGGGTTAGGTTTTTTTATTAGATCACAATTTTTGCCAGTCCTGATGTGTGCGTTCAGTTTAGTGAGTTTTGAAGCATGTTAAGGGGGTCAAATTACAGCTCAAAGAGACAAAAGTGACTGTTTTTAGTACCTTTTTGTCTTGAAGGGGGAATTGCCAACTTCCTGTTGATTTTAGCCCGAGAATGTACTATTATGAAATGTAGGTCTAAGTCAGACCTACATAGAGGTTTTTGTTTCATGTCTCTCCGACCTTCCTAGTGGGAGTTACAGGCAGTCTAGTTTTTTTTTTTCCTAGGGGGCGCTAGAGCGCAATTTTGAGTTTTGTGGTTCGGTTTTTTAAAAAAAAGGCAATTTTCGCAGGTCCTGATGTGTGGGTCAAATATGGTGAGTTTTGAAGCATGTTAAGTGGGTCAAATTACAGTTTAATGTGGCGGCGGAAGAATAAAGAATAAAGAATAAAACCTTACAAATTCAATAGGTCCTTATGTCCCATTGCATAAGGACTCCCAAAGGGAGTCCTTATGCAATGGGCCATGCGGGCCCTAATTATGTCTTAATTAACATCGAAACATTGCAGGATTCAATCAACTTGTTAGTGGTATGCCAAAGAATCACGTAATTTAAATGCAGTATTTTATTTTCATATATTCAAACACAGTGTTACTGTTCCAACTGTGTGTAATGTTACAGTGACCAAAAATCTTAAATATACGTTTACTGTTTTTAATTAATAATTAGGCCTACTACGCTACTCTATTTTAAAGTTGGTCATTATGGTGGTACTCTGAGAGCCAAGTGTTTTCTGAGGTGGTACGTGGTGAAACAAGTTTGAAAACTACCAGGTTAATGAGAATAGATTATACAGTATAATAGAATATTGCTCACTGGAAGGAGTGTTGCAAAAGAGGGGAAAACAGATTTATTGGGAAGTCTCAATAATGAGACAACTACATTGCTAATTATCACTGTCAATTTTGTAGGAGCCCGCCCTTTCACATGTTCAAGGGTAACATCTTTATCCTTTGTTAATGGTCGAAACAAACAGATTAGTCTGAGCATGGGGCCAGTGTTGGTTGCCCTTTTGTTCTGAGCTTTGTAGTTTCACCTCACTTTTCTCTTTCACTTTACTTCTCTTTGACACGCTCATCAAAAGAGTAAGCTTAAAGCTCGGGAAACATAATGAGGGTCAAAGTTAAAAAGTGAGCTAAAAAGAACAAAAGTGACGCACTTTCTCCGTGTAGCGACACACATTTACGCATTATTCCTGGTACGTTTTATTCTGCCTAATGTTAAATGTTATTCTTTGCACTTGCAGTAACTACCGTAGTTGTCGTTGTAGTGTGGTATTAAAAATGTATGGGAGTGCGCATGAAATATTGTAACACTTAATGTCGTGCAACACAGACAAAAAGTACTGAATGCATCTTCACTGTTGAACTCATTCTCTGCTTAATCCTGGGCATCATTTCAAAATATTCAATTCATTCGAGGCATTGACACTACACAATTTCCACATTTTCAAAATGGTAACTTTTTGAAGTAATTTCACTTTTTATGTAATGTAAATCCAGTTTAATCTTGACAATGTGTACTGCTTACACATTTCTCAACTGACAATTTTGGTGTCTCAATATTGGGGCTAACCCCAAAAGGGACAAGTGGTAGAAAATGGACGGATGGAATATTGGGACTAATCTTATGTTACCAAAGTTTGCATAATTTATACTACTTGCAGGTTCCAGCCATTCCAACCTTAAATTGTTCGAGTCATTCAATATATCACCTTAATTCCATATTATCCATGACAAAATGACCAATTCCACCTTTCTCAAACTGTTCCAAATTCTACATGCACCCTATATTTCAATACATTTCTTCAGTATTACAGCATTTCAGCTCAGCGTCAGCTCTTGACTATTCACACACAATTTCGACAGAAATTCCATTCTCTAGTTGCTCAGGCTGTTCTGGTCCATGATGGAACTACTAGAAGTTGGCCTGCAGCTCCACAGCCACAGCCAAGACCTATTAGGCAGCCACATTGTGGTATCGGAGTTCAAGCCACAGGGCTGAGGTTATGATTCCTATTTAGGAAAAGGCAAGAGTGAATGCATGGTGGCAAGGAAGAATGGAGGTGGAAAAAGTAGCGCAAAAAAGGAGTGACAGATAACTGGAAGGTGAAGTGATAGATTGTAATGTGGTGTGGAGCTTGTGATACAAGGAGTAGTGGAAGATGGATGAGAGAACACAAGGGTGGGTTATGGAATACATTTGATGTCAGGATTAATGCCAGTAAAGCTGTTAAGGACACAAGCTTGGAAGGTGCGGGGCAATAGCATAGAGACATTACCATGACACTGATGGAAGGACGGAAAGTAAACTATGTCAAATGATGATTGTTAGTCTGACTTAATCCATCTTTCAATTTTCAATCATTTTGTTGCCATAATAAACTGGAAGGATCAAAGTACACCTGGTAAACTGTAGTCAGGCACACAAAATAGGCATTGAAAATGTGCAGCAGCAGCATTGTATTGCACTACTGATCCTGTAACACTTTTTACATCACACATGCTTTCAGTCAAGCACACATCATTTCATAATGCACACACACAAATAAGGTCACACATCACTGAGCTTTGTAAAAGTGAAGCAAATTAGAGGCATTTTATTTACATTGTTAACAAGGAATAATAGACCCTACAGGAATTCCTGCTGAGCGGGCAAGTTTCTGTTACAAAGTGTGTCTTTGAGTTGCATGCAGTGCATGTGTTTGTGTGTGCAATTGTCACATCTGCAGGACAGCCAGCAATCAGCCAGCACACACACACACACACACACACACACACACACACACACACACACACACACACACACACACACACACACACACACACACACACGTGCGCACAAACATACACACACTGGCTTTGGGCCTGAAACAGCAGATTGGGGTCTTGTCCAAAACCCCATTAAACTTCTTGAAAGTCCTGCTAGAGCTGAAACATCCTCCTGTCGTCATGCTGGGACATTCCACAGCACGCCAGAGACCCTCCACTAATCCTGCCGGCATGGGAATCATTATTGATAGGATCCTAACGCATTACCTCAGGGCTCACTTATTGTTGGTAAAGATTATTTTTTAAGAGTAAACCAAGACCCAGCAATAGTCTTATATTTCATAGAAATTCATCAGAAGAAAATGTTTTTCTTGGCTTAGAGAGCTACCTCTTTGATCAGTGTAAAAAAAATAGTCCTTTCTGCTCTCTAACAAACAGCTTTATACACTCAAACTGGATATTGTGGACACTCTGTGAGAGTCGAGCCTGGCACCTAATCCACCTTTGCACATGGGTGCACAATGTTATACATTTCACTGACAGATATTGATGTTCTTTGTATTTCAATCAAAGTGTTTAGTGTGTCGGTCGAACATTTTTAAACAACTGTCCAGTGTTTGCCAGACAGATGTACTGCATATTCTTTCCGATTTATTTTTTTCCCCCTCAAACCCATTATTGCTTTGACAAACTGCAAAGTTCGGAATTACACGAGTTAAACTCATTTCCTTTCACTTGTTATGTGTCCAGGTGCAGTTCTGTTGGCTCGTGTTCAGGGCATCGCGATCAATGTGGACCCCATCTTCTGCACATGGCTGCTGTATCAGCCTCATCGAGGGAGCAACAGGCAGCAGCAACAGGTTTGAGACACATCATTTTATCATGGCATTATTTATTTTTGCAATTCTATTATATTAGTGCTTTAGACTACATAGTAAATGAGTTCACTTTGAAATAATCTTTTTGTTTTGAAAGAATGAACGTTTTTTTGTAGGGGCATCCCATCCGATATTGGTATCGGATATCGGCTTCCATCTAAAATCTCTGATATAAGTGCTCTGATACAAGCAGTTCTACAGCATGTTTACTGCAAAGCTTGACAGCGAGTTATAAGCTACTCAACTGAGCACACTAGGTTGGTCTTTTATTTTATCTTAGTAAAGTAATTTAAAAAGATAAACATGGTAGGTTATAGGCTGCTAGGAGCTAGCAGCTATGTAACAGCTAAGCACACAATAACACACAAGCTAGCCATATGTAATATGTGTCCTTAATTGAACAATTGCAGTCTAAAATAGCACATTTGTCAATGTAAACAAGTATCAAATAATGATAGTTTCATGTTACTTACATAGGGTAAGGGGTTAGGGTTCAGAAAGTATTCCATGTGCTTCACTTTTTCTACATTTTGTTATTTTACAGCATTATTGCTAAATTTAATAAATTATTTCTTATTATTATTGCTAAATTGCTAATTTAGGGATGTCCCGATCCGATATTTGGATCGGATCGGCCGCCGATATTCGCCAAAAAATGCGTATCGGCAAGGCATGGGAAAATGCCGATCCAGATCCAGTTTAAAAAAAAACTCCGGTCCGTGTTTTCCAACGCACCGATTTAAATAATACATTCCACTTTTCTGCTGCTCCCTAATTTCCGTTCCGCATTTTCCAGCACACCTTCAACACATCCACGGGTCTGTGGATTCTCACGCAGTTGCTTTTAGCTGCTGGCATTACACGACAGGCTCTTCTCACTCTTTCCTGTGTCTCCCTCTCACAGACAGCTAGCGCACCTTCTTACACACGTCACATACTGTCACGACATACGTCACATACGTATACGCCCTCCCCGAGCAGAGAGGTAGCATGGCTAACGTTAGCTGTGATGCTAGCGCAGCCGTGCTAGGAACGCTCCCTCTAAGGTGCGCGCTTGTGCAATTGCGCACGGCAAATCTATGCCACGCACAAAATCAAATAAAAAATTAAGCGCATAACAATTTTCGACACACAGACACGACAGAGAAAACAGTTTTCGTCATCATTGTTCAAATATTGTAACGTCTGTCGAGACGCTTATCTCCATTCGGTGCCACACGTCCACACCATCAAAATGCAGAGGCAAACATTTCCAGATCAACACCGTATGAAAAAATTAGTGATTTTTTTAGTTGTGATTTCCTTCTCTGCATGAAAGTTTAAAAGCGGCATATATTAATGCAGTATGAAGAAGAATGTTTTAATGTAGACACATAGAATCATCATACTGCTGTGATTATATGCATCAAGTGTTCATTCAAGGCTAAGGCAAAATATCCACATATATATGGTGTATCGTGACATGGACTAAACATATCCACATATATATGGTGTATCGTGACATGGCCTTAAAATATCGCAATATTAAAAAAAGGCCATATCGCCCAGCCCTAGTTCAATGATGCCATTTCTGTTTGTCATGTATAATTTTGTCTATTTTGTGTTTATCCTTGAATAAACAGGTCAGTTTCTTGTTACCAACCATTGTGTTTTATTCAAACTCCCCTAATTCAGCTGGCTAGTTGTTATCAAGAGTACTAAAACCCTTTTCAACATGATTCTGACAACTAAGTAGGCTAAATAACTTTAAACTTCAATACATGCTCGGATAGGCCAGTATCGGTCAGTATCGGTATCGGTCAGTATCGGTATCAGATCGGAAGTGCAAAAACAATATCGGTATCGGATCAGAAGTGCAAAAACCTGGATCGGGACATCCCTATGTGACATGACATGTACATAAGTATTCACAGCTTTTGCTCAATACTTTGTTGAGGCACCTTAGGCAGCAATTACAGCATCAAGTCTTTTTGAATACAATGCTACAAGCTTGGCAAACCTATCTTTGGGCAGTTTCGCCCATTCCTCTTTGCAGCACCTCTTAAGCTCCATCAGGTTGGATGGGAAGTGTTGGTTTTCATCCAGCATGTCGCTGTACATTTACCTTCAACTATTTGCGCTGCCTTTGTACATCTGAGTCAGATCATATCTGAATTATGTCTAATTTTAAATGTAAATTGGTTGTTTTGTTTGGCATTGATCCGAAACATCTTCCTTTTCTATTGAAGCCAAGCTTGTTTTAGTTTTAGTCTGCCCATGTTGTGTGATGTGGGAATAACCCACATTTGGCAACTGGAATCTTGCACTTAACATGCCCCTTGCCTTTGTAACTGTCGTTTGGGAAGGGATCATCTTCTTTCCATAAAAGCTGCATTTTTTTGTTCTTTATACTGCTTTCCACATCTGCTGCGTCATTGTGTTCCACTTCCACTTTTGCTAAATTAAAGTAGCCTTCATTTTGCAAATAGTAGCAGCTCATACAAGTCGCATCTCCAGAAAATTGATAAGAATGAATAACAACGGAATCATAATACAATGGTTTTGCTAAAAGTTTGCCCTGCTTATTCTTGCCTTATGCTGTATTAAACAGCTGTCAAAATATACAAGTGTGAGAGATAAGGAGAGCAAATGACTTAATCTCACCTACTCCTTACTCTGGAGGTTATTGCTGTACAAGGATAAACACGTGTTTCTGGGCTACTTTTCAAGGTCTGGTTGTTTTAGGCAAGACCTTTAGCTGAAGGCCAAACAACCACCTCGAGAAACCGCAATGAAGAAGCTCACCACTGCAGTTTTTTTTAATTCAGAGTATTGGAGAATGCTGATCATTTTAAAACATAACATTTCAATACAATTAAATATACAAACATTTAGATAACTGAATGAGGAGATGGTAGTGAATATGTTAAGAAAAATTAGTTTTATTTTTTATTATCAATGGATAAATAAATGTAAAAAAACACAGGTGTTATGGTGTTAGTTTATTCCGAACATGCATGCTGTTGCAATGTGGTATGTCACATATTTACAGTTTACCACGTCATCGTATCCAAAAAGGTAGACATAGTTATCAGTGATGTGCATTTTCCTCACTTAGGCTGATATAATATATACAGTATCTCAACATATATTTACAAATTTGAATAGACTGCCAATAGTTCTACTCATTACAATTGGCCTTCTACAATTGGTGTAACACACTTTGTCACCTATAACACAAAGCTGAAGTCTATTTTTGCTGTTTTTAGCATTTTTTTCACAACATAAAAAAAGATTATCAAAATGGTGTCTGCATGCTTTGACATTTCAGTATGCGGCCCTTGGTGCAGAATGTTTGGACTATCGCTTAATAGTATTGGTACAACATTTTTAACGTAATTATTTATTCCATAACCCTCATTATGTTGTGATATCATTGCAGAATCCAGGCCCAGTTCCCTTGACAAAGCGAAGAGAGGATGACATCTCATTAGGGAGCACACCATTGGTCCAACAGACTTCCAATCAAGCCTCTGACTATGCTAGCAGCCCTGTCAAAACCAAAACTGTTACAGGTAGGCTTAAACACTGTGTGCAAACAGGCGTATTCATAGCAAATTACTTTTAGGTAATGTTGCAATTTTGCAAACAAAGCATGCATGCCTGATGGAAAACACACAATAGTAATGTTCCAGTTTTCAAAATGCGCTAGTTCGATGCTAATTTACACTGGATACTGTATGCCATATACATATTAGCATGAGCGAACTTACGTGGCGTTTTCTACAACTCCACATTTGGCAATCAAAACTGCAACTAATTAGACATGACAGTCAAACAGCTAGTGTGTAAAAAAAATACAATACTTACAATTTAAACACATTGTAGTGCTCAACAAAAGACAAGACTGGCATAGTCAATTTATTGCGAATTTACTATTTCCTGGATACGGCAACACAATTTGGACAAACTGAAATTAATGCATACTTGCAGATGAGACACATCAGTTTAAGAAAACGAGATATGCTGTAACTGGAATGTGCAGTTATTATGAGCTCATTGTCTAATGCAGTGTTTTTCAACCTTTTTTGAGCCAAGGCACATTTCTTTATTGAAAAAACAAGGAGGCACACCACCAGCAGAAACATTAAAAAATGAAACTCCACCAGTTTGTCTTTTTTTTTTAGTTCGTTGTTTTCCTGTGTGTAATGCTTTAGTTCCTGTCTTGTGCTGTTATTTTGGTGGCTCTTCCTGTTTTGTTGGTGTTTTCCTGTAGCAGCTTCACACCTTCCTTTGAGTGCTATTGCCTGACCTGCTTTGTATTGGCAAACAAGGCTATTTCAGTTGTGTGGACGCTATCCTTCTTTGTGGGGACATTGTTGATTGTCATGTCATGTACGGACACACACTGTAAGTCTTTGCTGTCGTCCAGCATTCTATTTTTGTTTACTTGGTAGCCAGTTCAGTTTTACTTTTGTTTTGCATAGCCATCCCTATGCTTCAGTGCCTTTTCCTAGTGGGACTTGCATTTTGTTCATTTTTGGTTTAAGCGTAACATACCTTTTTACCTGCACGCTGTCTCCCGCTGTGCTCTGCATATTGGGATCGCGACAAACCATCCTCGACGCGTTTCGACTTCTACAAAGCAATGAACTACCTGAGCCACCTACTGACATGGAGTATTACATGGTTACCCTGCCGAGCACACATTTAACAGCGGCACATTATTTGCAGATTATAATTATTGATTTGCAAATCATATTTTTTGGACCAATTAGGTGAAGTTGCATAATTTCCCACGGCACACCAGACAACATCTCACGGCACAGTGGTTGAAAAACACTGGTCTAATGTTAAATAAGAAAAAAATCATTTGCTTACTAACACATTTATTACCACTTGAAAACAAACAAATGTACCGGGAAGTGGTACCGGAATAGATTCTTAGCTATCATTAATTAGTACCGCATTGTTTCAAATGTGAAAGGTACCCATCACTAACTGTAGTTATTTCAGTCTTTTATACAATATTTATGTCTGTTATAAATTGATTGGGTTTTCTAAAGACAATTTATTAATTGATATACCATCCATTATTTTATGTGAAGAAATCATTGCTCTTGAACATACCTTCAATTACGAACGATTATTTTTGCTGTAGTTTTGCCATTCCTTGTAAATGGTATTTTTTAATTATTGACTTTATGTTTTCATTTTTAAACTGTACTCCTTGTATTGCCAGCTGAATGAAATATATCATCAAAATTCTATGTATTGGTCATTTGGCAGATTTGTGTTTATGTTGGTAATGGCTGTTTGTTTAACTTTCCAAAACAAATTCAACAATTGGCATGCGGTTGAATTGATAGGCTAGATGGATTTAAAAAGCATAAAGCTGTTTTATCTTTGAAATTGGTTTTGCTTTGATTGGCCTGATCTCGTCCTTTGAGACATCACAAATTTAAAACGTTTTTAGTGTGATACATTGTGTTTTTGTAAGAAAATTACCCGAAATGGCCCAGCTAATGTTTCACTTGTCGAAGCATGTGCATAGAAAAAACCTTGTTCTACACTAACTCAAATATGCGACTTTTTATTTGTATTTTTTAATGGCTGACCATATCCAATTACTACTCTTACATGTCTTTAAGGGACCAGTCACACCCAAGTGCACATACATTGAAATTCAGCCACATAAATAATAAAATAGCTTGGTTAGAGTACATACTTACTTTTTATTTGAACTTCATAACAACCTTTCACAGTCGGATCAGAGATGTTGGGACAAGCCAGATGTGCCGAAGAATTGGCAGAAAGATGGGTGGCTTGTGTATGTGGTCACGGTTTTTAAAAAACACATGGTCAAAACACAGGAGCAAGAACACATACAGCAATCTTTCTAGCAACGTAACTGTGTGATATAATGGAGTGGTACTCAACCGCCAGTCCATCGAACTGTACCTGTCCGTGACGCAGTCAGGTCGAGACCCTGATGAGGACAAAGAGCATGCAGATGAGCTTCCCCTGACAGGGTTTCTCACAGTTTGTGCAGAAATTATTTGGTTATGCAAACCAATTGTTGCAGCAGCTGTCTGGGTGACTCAGACGATCATGGAGGTGCACCTGCTGGATGTGGAGGTCCTGAGGTGGTGTGGTTACACGTGGTCTGCGGTTGTAATGCCGGTTGGATGTACTGCCAAATTCTCTGAAACTCCTTTGGAGACGGCTTATGGTAGAGAAATTAACGTTCAACTCAAGGGCAACAGCTCTGGTGGACATTCCTGCAGTCAGCATGTCAACTGAAAGCTCCCTCAAAACTTGCGATATCTGTGGCATTGTGCTGTGTAATAAAAACGGCACATTTCAGAGTGGCCTTTTATTGTGGGCAACTTAAGGTACACCTGTGCAATTAACATACTGTTTAATAAGCATCTTGACATGCTACACCTGTAAGGTGGGATGGATTGTCTTGGCAAAGAAGAAATGCTCACTAACACAGATTTAGACAGATTTGTGAACAGTATTTGAGAGGAATAGGTATTTTGTGTATATAGTAAAAGTTTTAGATCTTTGAGCTCAACTCTTGAAAAAGGGGAGCAAAAGCAAAGTGTTGCCTTTATATTTTCATTCTGTTTAGTGAGCATTAACAGATGTGTTTACATCTGGAAAAGTACACCAAAAACACATACATACTGTAATGCACAAAATATGAATACAACATTTTTAGAATAGAAATACAAATCCATAGACATGCATTGAGACTAATGGCAAGTATATATAGTTTTGTTATATAACTATACTCCTCGACGATGGCATCACACGTATAAGGCATCAGATACGTTAGTCAAAAAATAAGCCCATAAGCTAGGAAAAAGGCCTTAGCTCTCACTAATTCAGCATTATGTTGAGTTGAATTTTTCATGTGGTTGTTTTAGGTGTATTTACTGGCCACACATTGAAGGCCGGTCCGTGACAATAATGTCTACATTAAACTGGTCCCTGGTGGAAAAAAAGGTTGGGAACCCCTGGTTAAATGCTCTCATAAATATACTGTATGTACATCTCATGGACATTTTGCAGTATTTGTTTACATATACGTTCCATCTCCAACACTTTTTACAGTACTATGTAATGCAATTTGAACATAATTCAAATAATGTTAGAAACTGTTTTATTAATCAAAAAGTAGACCAATCCATATACATGATCAGTTTAGGGTATATTATATCAGTAACCAGAGCTAATGGAAAAAAACTAATGGCCTGTTTAAGTTCGCATCCAACATTTACGATCAAAATGTATTTTTTAAGATACAGTATGAGTCAGTCTATTCATCTTTTACAGTGGAAATGGGGATGCAATAGTTAACAAGTTTTTACTGTTTCCAAAATGTATGTGCAGCAGGTCTAAACAGGTCTTTTCCTGCCAAGTTTTTTTAAATTTTTAATATAACACAAATTTCCAATAAAAGGTAGCATACTAAACTTTCAAGTCCTATTTTCTGCATATGCAACTTTAATAAATGAGACCTCAGGCCTGTGCTAAGGGGAAGCCATGTAAATAATTCCCAAACTTTAAAAGGTTATAACAGGCGGATTGCCAATGTTATCCTTTGCATATACCGAGTCGATTATCTTTTTTTTTTTTTTTATTTTTTAACCAAGAGCGAATGATTTCTCTAAATAAAATGTCTGGAATTGGTATGATGCATCACAAGAAGGGGAAAAACTCAACAACAATTGTACACATTGGATGCGTTGCTTTCTTTTGAACATACTGTATACCTGTCACTTACAATGTAAAGAGAGCATTATGCTGTTTTTTAACCACATTGAGAAAAGCTACAGTTTCATTGTAATCAAGGGGTCTTGCCTGCAGCCCTTTGGTGGGTGCCTGTTAATGTGTAGGCAAATGTACAGAGACACACACAACCAGCTCAGTTCCCCTAAAAACGCTGGGGGCAAGGTGATATCATGCTGTAGTTTTGTTGCTGTGCAGCTCAAATCGCGAAGCAATATCCTCTCCGTTTAGCGAGCAAATACATCACTCTGTCTCCTCTCCCGTTTTACTTGTTGCATTTTAAATTATGCAGTGTATATTATACTTATTAAAATACACCATTTGTAGAACAACTTAACCATAGTCCCTGTGTTTCACAGTTGATACACAGAACAAAGTATTTTCTTGTTACGTTGCCACTGTCACTTTCTTGGAATTCGGGCTGTCTTTGACTCAGGATTTAACTGAAATCTGAATCGTATGGGCAAAATCTATGACGTCATCTATTTTTTTGAAGTGCACAGCTAATGAGGATAACCACAAATAAACTAAAGCCGCAATAAAAAACGATTCCCTATGTCCGACAATACAACTAAGAGGTTAATTGATAGTCGATTAAGACTCACCCAAATACAATCGTTGACTATTCTAAGACACCCTGGAATGACTAACTTTCGTTTAGTTTTCCATTTTCAAATAGTCCTATTTTTTTCATAGCAAAAGGATCCACATTTTTCCAAATATCTTCTGCAAATACAATAGTGCTGTTCGCCTCCTCAGACATTTATGTTGGTCAAACATGTTTCAGCTATATGCAGTAACTTTAAAAAAGATGAGATTTGTGGCTTCATATGAGACACGAAAAGTGTACATTTGTGTGAATTAGGGCCGTCCTCAACTAAAGATTTTTACAACCGACTCTTGATTCGTTATATTTTGCTCATTGTTGATGGTCAGTCATTTTTCTAGGAGAAATAAAAAGATGTTAATACAGTATGTAGTAGGGTTGTACGGTATACTGGTTTTAGTATAGTACCGCGATACTAATGAATCATATTCGGTACTATACCGCCTCTGAAAAGTACCGGTCTACACCTAACATCCACTGTAATGATACCAAGTACAGTAGCGTATCTAGTCGATACTACTATGATTACGTCGGTATTTTTTGGCATCACATCTTCTTTCGTTTTTTTAAAATGTATATTATGTTTATAAAGTCAGGAAATATGTCCCTGGACACATGAGGACTTTGAATGTGACCAATGTATGATCCTGTAACGACTTGGTATGGGATTGATACCCACATTTGTGGTATCGTCCAAAACTAATGTAAAACATCCAAACAACAGAAGAATAAGTGATTATTACATTTTAACAGAAGTGTAGATTGAACATGTTAAAAGAGAAAGTAAGCAGATATTAACATCAACTGAACAAGTAGATTAATAAGTCATTTTCTACCACTTGTCCTTAATAATTTTGAAAAAAATAATAGAATGGAAAATGATACAATATGTTACTTCATACGTCAGCAGCTAAATTAGGAGCCTTTGTTTGCTTACTTACTAAGAAAAAGACAAGTTGTCTTGTATGTTCACTAGTTTATTTAAGGACAAACTTGCAATAAGAAACATAAGTTTAATGTACCCCAAGATTTTGTGTTAAAATAAAGCCAATAATGCAATTTTTTGTGGTCCCCTTTATTTAGAAAACTACCGAAAAGTATTGAAATAATTCTGGCACCGGTACCAAAATATTGGTATCGGGACAAAACTAGTATGTAGTAGTGTATACTGACTGATCAGTAGGTGTCAGTCATATAGATGTGCTCTACACTTGTACGTGAATATTCCAAAGTTAATTAAAGGTACTTATGAAAGGAATACAGTCTTTCTCTAAATTAAAACAGAATTCTCATTAGCGACTTTTTCCACCTCAAAACAGGCTAAGCCACAGTTTGTGAGGTCCTCGGCTCTCCCCAAGAAGACATCAAACTTGACTAAATAGAAGATGTAAAAGTTGTAACAAAGTTTCTGTTTGTGAACTTGCTAAATAATTGTTATCTTTGCAAAAGGAGAGTTACACATCCAGGGCAGGGCGGCGTGTCCTGGCACCCATGTCGAGTCCCACCGGGACTGACAGCGGAATTTTAGTGGGCGAGGTTGATGGTCGAATCAGACTTTTCCTAATCGAATCGTCGGATCATTGACTATTAGAAAACAACCCTGGTGTGAATGATTATCTTTTACAAGAAAATATACATTTCAAAATGTTCTCAGCAGTTTATAGTCGATTTTTATCACGTCACCTCAAATGGGTTTACATAATAGCGCCATAAGTATTTTTTTCTATTTCTCCCCAACGAATGTTCCTTTCAGAAGAAACATCACAATCCAAGTCCAACCTAATGTTTGCTAATACTGTATCTACCGGGGAAATTACCTCAATGGTTTTGCTTTTCAATCCTTCAATTAGTCATTGGCGCCCTGAGATAATTCTGCTTTTGCTGAGAAACGTATTCTCCAATTTGGCTCCGCTTCCCAAAGTTTGGAACAAGAGCTGCGGTCTTTGTTCCAGTCTACTAGTGGTCTGGATGGTGGGATTATGTGTAATTTTCCTGTTTACTGGGAGGAGTAAAAATCTATATTGTGAAATGGAAACATTTATATTGTTTGTGCCATTAATCTGTAAACTTGTCAAAAAATATGGTTTGTTGGTCAAAGTTCCACTGCTCCGAAAACCTTCTGGTGATCTCAGGCACTTAAGTCAAATTATTAGACTTAATGTGCTGTATATTTTAAAGGAAGACACCAACTGAATTGATAAATGCATGCATGTGTCCACAAATGATAGAGGGAACTGTACGGCAGATTTTAGGCAGAACTACGCAGTTGTACATAATCTAAGTCCTAGTAGCCTGATGGAAGTCAGGCAGGTTTTTATTGGCTGCCGTGTGCTTTCCAGAAGGGGATAATATTTTCATTGTGGAGTTTATATAGTTTAACATTTTTTCTGGTACGGCCAATAATTTATCAAAATAACGATGGTTGGCTTGGGAAAGAAAACAAGACGAATTAGAAATAATGAGATATGAGGCCCCTTCCTAAAATGACTAGTCATAGTCTCACAGGGACTCTTACTGCTAAATTTGAATATACGTATGTGGACGACGCACACTGATTAGCCACTTCAAACTTCTCACTTAGTCTTGGGTGAATATTTTTTTCTTATTGTTTCCTATTTGTGCTTTTTTGAAGGATAAGGGTATATTATTTATTGTGGATGTTGGCTGGGTGATCGAGGTTAAAGTGAACAGAAAGGAAAGTTGGAGTGCTGACAAAAAGAGAACACACAATAATTCAAAACTGTGTTCATATAATTTTACGGGGAGGCATCGTAGGAAATGGCTGTCCTAAAATAACACATTTTCTCAGTTGCTCTTTACAACTTTGTCACGGTTTTGTTGACTTAAGTCATTTCTGTCTTATTTTAAGTGACACTTACTGTAGGTGAAAAAATTTACAAGTTTATCGTCTTACACAGACATGACAACTCTTTAGCATTTTTGCCAGGTGAATTTTAGTTACTTACAGTATACTCATATTCTTACACAACACTCACTTTTAAATACAAAGACCATTCCATTTGCTGGTTGTAACAGTAAAAATGTAATTTGTCGTTGTTCAACTCTAAAACCGATAACACACAGTTTGAGTACCGTATTTACCGGACCATAGGGCGCACCGGATTATAAGGCGTACAGCCGATGAATGGTGTATTTTTGTAATCTTTTTTTCATATATAAGGCGGATTATAGGGCGCATTAAAGGAGTCATATTATTATTATTTTTTCTAAATTGAAAACACTTCCTTGTGGTCTACATAACATGTAATGTTGGTTCTTTGGTCAAAATGTTGCATAGATAATGTTTTACAGATCATCTTCAAGCCGCTTTTTGACAGTCGCTTCCGGATGCGCCGTTTTGTGGGCGGTCTTATTTACGTGGCTCACCTTCGGCAGCGTCTTCTCCCCGTCATCTTTGTTGTAGTGGTGTAGCGTGCAAGGACGGGTGTGGAAGAAGTGTCAAAAGATGGAGCTAACTGTTTTAATGACATTCAGACTTTACTTAAATCAATAACAGAGCAGCATCTCCTCATCCGGAAACAACAACGCCGGAAATGTGTCCCGTGAAAAACCGTCGGACCGGAACTCTAATAACTAAAGTTCCTTGGGTGAATTATATAAACCCACTACACCGGTATGTTTTAGCGCTTTCATGGCGAGATTTACTGACAGATATAAGTAAGAACTATACACTACTTTATATTAGAAATGGCAACAGCGGAGGATAAATGTCCCATAACACGAAGATAGAGAAAAAGACGAAATTTATCGACTAGGGCGTCGCCACGGACTACAAAGGCAGACGCGCACAATTTTTCAGGATTTATGCAGATCCCAAATACAGATCAGCAGGTACTAAAAGGTAAGAAAAGTTGCTTTTGCATAATAGTGCGTAACAAAATGCCAGATAATATGTCTTAACTTATACACACACCATAATAATACTCATATGTTGAAGCACATCAAACTGCCATCTACTGGTCACACTTATCATTACACCATGTTCCAAATAAAATTGCTTCGAGGTGGGTAAGCCCAACCAAACGTATTCCTTTCATTAGGCGCACCGTGTATTGAAAGTGTGTATTGACCCATCCCAGGTAGTTGAAAATGACTCATTTGAGTAACAGGACTGAACGTAACTAGTGAATTTTTTTGCATAGACTCAGCATATACATACTAGTACCTCAACGTACAAGCTTAATTGTTTCTGTGACGGGCCTTTTAACGTAACTACATTTTGTAACTTTTCAATATTATTTTAAAGTTTTTTGCTGGCGTTAGACTCCTTTGCTTTGATATGCAGATTAGTGCTATGCTCGAATTGGTTTGCCAAGTCAGCTAGAGATCATGTTTTTGAAATTGTATTTTGTAATTCAATAAGTACCATCAATTTCTTCTCAGCACTGTCCTATGGTTAGAAACCAAAGTTATGACAAGCTCTAGCTATAAGACAATGCTACCATCTAAGACCAGATGTTTTGGTTGGATCTCACAGGGTTGATTGTGACATTTGCTACGTCAACTAACAGTGGAGAGGCTCGTAACTCAAATTTTTGTTCGCAACTTAAAGCATAATAATGGAATTAGCTACCCGTATCTCGAGGTACAACTGTATTATATTTCATTGTAAAATCTAATTTTAGGATCAAAGACACGCAACCATTGCTGTTTCTCCAGTTTTCAAGGTAGTTTGCATTGATCTTTTAAATTATTAAATTAGATATGCAGTCAGATCAATGTATAGAACACTTTGCAAAATGAAAAAAATATTGTGCATTTAATGTTTTTATTTTTCCTGGGGACACAAATGTCACTTGTTTGGGTGCAATGGCCCACAACCTTTTTTTCATTTTATTTTCAGTTTTTTTCTGAATTAATTGTCTGTCTCTCATTGTTAAAATAAACCTACCAAAAAACCAAACACCCAAATATATGTACTGTTGATGTGTGTGTAAGGACGTAAACTTCCAAAATCCGCAGGGTATCAAACAATTATCCCCTAACTGTCACTTACATGAGACAGATATGACATGAGCCAGCAAAACTCTGACATAAGCCGTCATGCCTGTTGCCATGCTGGTTAATTTAACTGTTTTACTGCTTTATGAGTGAGTGGTTTCTGAGGGGCTGGTGGTTTTGTGTCATTAATACTATTTCATGACAAATGTGGGATAGAGCTGCTGAGTAAGGCAGGCCTAAATAATGGAATATGTTTAAATGTGTCCTGAGAGAGAGAAAGTCTCCTTCCTCATCTCTTACACACTGATGGCTTTAACATGCACAGACCTCACGCTGAAAGGGTTCTCTCCCTGTATGTCCATCTCTTGGGCTCTTTCTGTCTTGGTACTTACTCTCTCTTATCCTTATACTCTCCACTTACCCTCCAGAAAAGGAGGATAGAGTCACACATTATGATAACAATATCAAGAAATGTCCGTTTGCAGCAGCTGAATCTATAAAGACCTTGACTTCGGAACTGAATGGTTCTAACTCGAGTCCTGCTGCAAACAAAAATAAATTGCAATCACCATATTTTCCGGACTATAAGGCACACTTAAAATCTTTTTTTCCCCCTCAAAACTCGACCGTGCACCTTATAACTCGGTGCGCCTAATGTACGGAATAATTCTGGTTTTGCTGATCGACCTCGAAGCAATTTTATTTGGTACATGGTGTAATGATAAGTGTGACCAGTAGATGGCAAGCAAACATAAGAGATACGTGTAGACTGCACTATTATGGCAGTATGACTCAAGTAAACAACACCAACATTTTATATGTTCCACTGAAAATATAAAACATTACTCACGGCGCTCAAAAATCTATCAAAATGTTTTAGTACGACTTTGGTAAACTATGAAGCCGCACCGCTTTAAGGATTGTCGGCACATTAAACATACAAGTATTATTATGGTGTGTGTATAAGGTAAAACATATTATCTGGCGTTTTGTTTTGCAATATTATGCAAAAGCAACTTTTCTTACCTTCTGGTACCTGCTGATCTGTATTTGGGATCTGCATAAATCCTGAAAAATTGTGTGCGTTTACCTTTGTAGTCCGTGACGACACCGTAGTCGATAAGCTTCTTCTTTTTCTCTATCTTCTTGTTATGGGACATCCATCCTCCGCTATTGCCATTTATAATATAAAGTAGTGTAAAGTTCTTATTTATATCTGTCAGTAAACTCACCATGAAAGCGCTAAAACATACCGGTGTAGTGAGTTTACATTATTCACCCACGGAACTTTAGTTATTAGAGGGTTCCGGTCGGACGGTTTTTCACGGGACACATTTCCAACCTTGTTGTTGTTTCCGGATGAGGAGATGCTGCTCCCTTATTGATTGAAGTAAAGTCTGAATGTCATTAAAACAATTAGCTCCATCTTTTGACACTTCTTCCACTCCAGTCCTTGCACGCTACACCGCTACAACAAAGATGACGGAGAGAGGACGCTGCCGAAGGTGAGCCACGTAAATAAGACCCCCCTCAAACCGGCAAAGAAGATGATATGTAAAACAGAATATATGCAATATTTTGGCCAAAGAATCACCATTACATGTTATGTAGACCACAAGAAATTTAGAAAAAATAAACAATAATATGACTCCTTTAATACGCCCTATAATCCGGGTATAGAGATCATTCATCAGCAGTGCGCTTTATAATCCGGTGCGCCCTATAATCCGGAAAATACAGCAGTTGTTGGAGATAATCTAGTCTGAGATGTGCAATGTAGCTACTGCCACGGGGTAGTGGTCTCCGTACAGAAGCCCAGACTTTCTGCACTCCGGTTTCTTCCAGTTCCACTGGGGAGACCCTGAGGCGTTCCCAGGCCAGCTGTGAGACATAATCTCTCCAACCTGTCCTAGGTCTACCTCAGGGCCGCCTTCCGGCTGGGCACGCCTCACCAGGGAGGCGTCCAGATGCCATCCGGACTAAATGCTCGAGACGCCTCATTTAGAGAATTCATCCATCTTAAAAACAAATGCACACTCATTCACACCTAAGAGACAATTTTGAGTCAGGTTAACTCAATATCCTATTGTTTGTTTTGAACTCTGGGAGGAAACCCAAGTACTAACCACAAAAGCACACACAATCTCCACACAGAAATGCTAAAATCCTGACACAGATTCAAAGCCAAACGTTCTTGTCCCTGCTTTAACTACTCATCCATATATGTGTGCGTGTGTGCGTGTGTGTGTGTGTTTACGTGTGCTCGTGCGTGTGTATTTTTTTAAATTTACAGTCGTGGTCAAAAGTTTACATACACTTGTAAAGAACATAATGTCATGGCTGTCTAGAGTCATGGCTGACTCTTTTTTATTTATTTTTATTTTAAACGTGTGGACAATGCTGAAGAAACAAGTCCATGTCAGAAAACCAACAAATTTAGCTGAACTGCACCAATTTTGTCAAGAGGAGTGGTCACAAATTCAACCAGAAGCTTGTGGATGGCTACCAAAAGCGCCTTATTGCAGTGAAACTTGCCAAGGGACATGTAACCAAATGTTAACATTGCTGTATGTATACTTTTGACCCAGCAGATTTGGTCACATTTTCACTAGACCCATAATAAATTTATTAAAGAACCGGACTTCATGAATGTTTTTTGTGACCAACAAGTATGTGCTCCAATCACTTTATCACAAAAAAAATAAGAGTTGTAGAAATTATTGGAAACTCAAGACAGCCATGACATTATGTCAATCACAAGTGTACATAAACTTTTGACCACAACTGTATTTAACTTTTTACCAGAATAGTAATTGTTAGTTGTTAGTCTCCTGAATAGTACAAGTAAACAATGTATCCTGTGTAATTTGTCCCAATTCCTTTCTTTTTCAGAATCACGCCCCCTTTCCATTCCACTGAAAGTGATGCCGGACACCACAGTGTCGTCATTGACAAGCTCAGAGGAGAGAATGAAGGAGCTCATTGCTCATGCCTGGGATGCTGTTAAACGCCTTACTCTGCAGGTAACACGAGTTACTTTTAGTGATCACTCAAATGTTTGATGGAACTAACAGTTGTGTTGGCAGCACTAGATATTTTCACTTAACCCCATTATAAAATAACCTAACCCAAAAATACACAGTCGTCCAACCCCCCAACTGTCAACACAATACTTTATAATTTATAATCGAAATTAAGGGAAATTACATCATTCTTTTTTTTTTTTTTTGTGTCCTGTCCAGCTTCTCAGGCAAATCATATAGTTGATGTAGATGCCCATGTCGGCTGTTCAGATTTACTTTACAAAAGAGAAGTGTAGGATACTTCTCTTGTTGCCTTATTTGTATTTGACTTTATTAAATGTATTTATATTATCATTTAGTGCAGCCGGGCCGGAGCAGGAGGGGATAGAAAGAGAGAAAAAAAGAAGACAGAGGGGGAAATTGTGGGGACAAGAGGGGGATTAGACAGAGAGACAAAAACAACAACAACAACAACAATAGAGCAACATCAGCAAATACGACATGTACAAAAATGATGGTAAAAGTAATAGCAAATAAGCAGTTAGCGAAAAATAAAAAATAATACAGAAATGACAATGAGCATTATTACACTACAAATGGATCAATACAAATACCAATAGAAATAGCGCTATTGATAATGAACAATACCAATAATTTACCTTTATTATCAACAATACAGTTGTTTAAATGCAACAATACATATACGTAATGATAACTTGAGATACGAAAGAATGCAGAAAAATGGAGGGGGAGAAAGAGAAGCAACCTACATTAACCTTGTAGATTGTTATAGTCACAATAGGTTAAGCTTTGTCAGTGTGCCATGTGTTACACCCAGTTTACCCTAGGGCAACAACACAATACTTTATCATTTATAATCGAAATTAAGGGAAATTACATCATTCTTTTTTAAATAATTCCTCTAAGAATCCATGTTTTAATGAATATCATGCAGTCCAATGACAATTTTTTCTCTTTCTTTTTTAAAGGTTACAGATAGCGCTGTCAAAATTACAGTAATTGAAGTTTCTAATAAGTCAAACCAGCCCACATATATGATAACCGTTTGAATTATTTACTTCACTGAATTCCATTTACAATATGATAGATCACTGCAATTGTTCAATTCACTGCAATTATCGTGGAACAAAGCTGGCAACTGGCCAAGACACTCCCTGTATTCTCAGACAATTCTGCTGATCTGAGACCCGAAGTTTGCGTTAGGGTCTTACTAAGTTTATAGAAATGCCAGGTAAATATGTGAGTCACCTTTCAATACAAATATAGTTTTTTTGCGGAATTTTAACAATGTAAACACGTTGTGATGCAAATCCACCAACTTTGCTTAATTCTGTTTAATTCTCATTACTGGGACCACACAAACTGATGTCAGTCAAACATGAAAGAGAACATGACGTATGTGAATTTGAGGGAAAAGAAAAAAAAGCTCCTGGAACCCAAGTTTCATGTCAGGCCATTAAGCTGTTTACAGTAGTTCCTCAAAAGTTAACTCAACCTTCTAATAGTTTGCCGAGCCCGTCATTGCCTCCACTTTCCTCTGTCCCCTTTGGCTGTGCAACTGGGACCACACCAAGCACTACAGCAGTAATTAGGAAACAGTCTGTCCTGTTGACGTGAAGGTAGAAATGAACCAAACCGACAACCCGACAGCTGGTACCCGAGGCCTTGGACATCTCAAAACTTGAACCACTTCATTTATTTTAGTCCCATATAAACAGAATACCTAATGGATCACACTTCTGCTGCACATGTGCTGGTCGGAATCAGGTTCTTCCATCTTTTGCATAAAAAAAAAAAAGTTGAAAAACAAAAGTGTGTATAAATCTAATAAGTGAGTACGTAAGAGTCTACGGCTTTTGAGACCATTTCAAGTTGATTGTATAGGAGTATAGTGAAGTGAAGTGAATTACATTTATATAGCGCTTTTTCTCAAGTGACTCAAAGCGCTTTACATTGTGAAACCCAATATCTAAGTTACATTTAAACCAGTGTGGGTGGCACTGGGAGCAGGTGGGTAAAGTGTCTTGCCCAAGGACACAACGGCAGTGACTAGGATGGCGGAAGCGGGGATCGAACCTGCAACCCTCAAGTTGCTGGCACGGCTGCTCTACCAACCGAGCTATACCGGTTAGTAGAGATGCGTGGTTTGCGGACACAACCGCGGAGTCCGCGGATTATCCGCGGGTCGGGCGGTTGAAATAAAAAAAAATTAGATTTTATCCGCGGGTCGGGTCGGGCGGTTGAAATAAAAAAAAAAAAGATTTTAAATAGATTCAGGCGGGTGGCAGTTAAACCAATTCGGAAATATATATACATAGTTAAATGTTGTTACCCACATACGAAAAACGAGCAGGCACTTGCAGCATATTCCACAACAGAAAAAAAAAAAAAAGAGAGATGGCAACGCCGGCAGCAAACGTGGTACGCGACAAACTAAAAAAGGGAATACTAAAGACCAGGGGGAAAAAAGGCCAGAAAAGTTCAGCGTGGACTCGTTTTTATGAGGTTGTAAATCAGGATGATAGTAATGCTGGCTACGTGATTTGCAAGAGCTGCGACGCTGTTTATGTCTACGACAGTCACAAAACCGGGACATCTAACATGGTGCATCGCATTTGTGCAAAACCCCGAACCTCCACAAACACCCTGAGCATGAGCAGTTTCGTCCGCCGTGATCCCAGAAGAGTGCCACAGGATGTTAAAACAAGGCTTACAGATGCATGTGTGAACGCAGCTGCCTGCAGCAGTTTGAGTGGTGCGAGTGCGCTTGGAGGTGCGCTCAGCGCGGCTCCCAGATGATTGCGCACTGGTGTGCGTCTGGGCCGTGACAGCGTGGCACGCATTGAATGTCTCTGCTGCATTGGATCAGTCTCCTTTCTTTAACAGGCAAAAGCTTTATAACCTCACTAATGCCTTGCATCGTCTATATTAGATATATAGCAACGGGCGGGTGCGGGCGGGTGCGGGCGGGTGCGGGCGGGTGCGGTTTTGATTAAATGTTAGTTCGGGTGGATGCGGATGGTTGACGACTTTTGTGATGCGGTTGCGGATGAAATAATTGCCTATCCGCGCATCTCTACCGGTTAGATATATGATAACCGTGTTTTGGTCCCTTGTGCACTCAGTATGCATTGTCTTTCTGAAGAATTTTGGAAATCCCTTTTGGTAAAATCTATTGGGATTACCAAAACATCACAAAAAATAAGACTAACACTGTGTTGTTTGTTATACATATAAGCAATAAATAAGATTTTCTTTAGAGAGGCTGCAACATTTACACAGATGCCTAGAGGGCGCTAACTTTCCAATGTATTTTACGAAGTATATCCTGCCCTTTTTCAGCTTCGAGGACATAATGATGTACAATACGTATATTTGTAACACATGCAATCGCTTTAGCTTTGGGTGTTGTTAGCTAATACAAGTATTTGAATGTATATTCTATCATAACAACAACATGACTGCAAATTGTTTGTTGCTTCTTTTGGACCGTTTTTGTATGCGTGCACGCGCTACCTTCTTGTACATGTTAAAGAAACAGGGTGAGTGACAGCCTAACACCAATAACTTTTTTTCGGGCCGGCAAAAAATGTATCACATAAATTTAGTAATTGTGAAAAATATAGACAATTTTAAAACAAATGTGTTTTATTGAATAACTAATGGTAACATACTCCAGCCAATAGCGTTCTTGTTATATTTTTTGCATTGAAAAATGTAACTGTGAGGATGTTTCAAACAGCCCCTTCAGGACTTAATTTAGGCCAAAAATATGTAAAATTAGCTTTTAAAAAAGTAAACGGAGATAGAGAAGCCACAACATTTGAGACACAATGTTGCGATTGACGATTGTACTGTACTGTACTGTAATGTACACCCGTGTATAGGGGTTGATAAAATATGCTGTGATATATTAACCGGCATAAAATGTTTTCTTAAGCCACTTGCATCCAATGATCAGTTTATTCTTTGCATTGGCGTTTGTTCATGCAATATGATGTCTTACAAAATTTAAAAGTCACATGGTTTCTTCTAATTCTTTTTACTCCAAGTATGTCCAAACAGTTTATCTCCTCCACAACTTTCCCTTACCTATTCTCCTATCTCTTTTCCTCCTGT
Source organism: Nerophis lumbriciformis (assembly GCF_033978685.3). Lineage (NCBI taxonomy): Eukaryota > Metazoa > Chordata > Actinopteri > Syngnathiformes > Syngnathidae > Nerophis > Nerophis lumbriciformis. Next base: position 11,318,086 of record NC_084551.2, on the reverse strand, counting down.
CATCTCCTCCGCTCATCCATGTTCTCCCACGGGGCACTCATGTTCGTTGAGCGGCCCTGATAATTGCATGCAATTCTATTTCAAGAATTTTGCAATAATTCCTTCTACTTAACACATGAATGTTTTCAGTGTTGGCATGGAACACGTTGCTACCAAAACTGAAGTGAGATCTTCTTAAACAAAAAGACCGTTGCCATGGAAAAATAAAGTAACATTGCTCCCTCCAGCTGCACTGTAATGTTGAGTAGGGATTTTTTGAAGGACAAAACACAGAGAAAAAAAATTACAGGGCATCAAAGGTAAAGTGATGGAAATAAGACTAAGGTTGGATACAAAAAAGGAGTAAGAGACATGAACTCTTAAGGAAGAAAGTAAGGGAGCGGTTGAAGAGGATCATATGCACTGTATGTTTGGTGTGGCTCAAATGATGCTGACCAGATGGTTTCCATGAACAGGCTCTGACCCCCAGCTGGAGCGTTTTCTGAAGGCACATTACTTCATCTTCTGCCCCCTCCCCCCATCTTATCAACCTTCCATTCAACACCTCATCCTCCTCATCTGTCAAACAATAAATCTCAAACACACCAATGGCTTTGTACCACTTTGAAGAATGTGGTGGTCAAAACACAGCGACCACTCTGATGCTTCTATTTCTCACACAAGATTTATATGTACGCATTTAAGCATCCACTGAGTGTGTTTAACTTAGCCTGTGTCATTGAACAATGTTCTGCTGTTAAATAGTTCTTTGAAATTGATTTTGCGACCCAAGATTATCATTGTTTAAAGCCAGAAACATTGTTTAAACACGCTACACAGACCATTTTCAGTAACATGAATACGTTTTTTTGTCAATGAAAAGTCTAAAAGCTGAAACAAATATACTGCATTCGAATATGACCCTAGAAAAAACGTATCTTACTTTGTTGAATGAAAATTAAATGACTGTATGCACAACTTATATAAATCAGTTAACGAAAAGGTTTTTATTGAAGCGAGCTACCTCCTAATTGTTAACTAATGGTTGTCGAGGTTAATACTAAAGGAAGAATAGTGAATGTCTTTCCTGAAACATAACTTTTCCAAAAAATTCTATAGAGAAAGGCTGAGAACAAGTGAGGAAATTGATAAAGGGGTAACAAGAGAACAGAGTCGGTTGCAGGTTATCCACATGGGGTAATGTGGGGAAAATAATACATAGTCTAATGATTGTACAAAAACTACAGTATTTGTTTTCCTAGGTATGTACTTGTCAGATGAATTTTGTCTGTACACAATACAAAGTAGCTAGAAACCGACTACATCATCTACTGCTGTGTCAACTGTAGGATAACTTCACAGCCATTATTGATATGCACACGTTTGACCCATTAAATGGCTTATCCACGGCACTGACACACATGCCTGCATCGTGACAGAATGACTGAATCTGAACAGGATATCTTTTGGAATGTTTGCTTGGAGGTGAATCTGAACACGTTTTTAGACATGCATCCACCCTTTGTCTTGGGACTGAAGAAGACAAAGTCTTGCCAAACACAGGTCTGATCAGCTCACCTGAGGGTTCAGTTTGGCTTGTTCTATTTGATCGCACTACATAAATCAGCAGTGTGCACCGCAACCCAGTTTGTTCCATTTCATACTGTTGACCATGTTGTACCACTTGTGTTATTTCCTGTTGAAGGGAACAGAAGTCTGCTGCCTAAATTCCACACTGTTTTATTGATAGTAGATTTCTACCACAATTATTGGGTTGGTTGTTCACACCTACGACTTGAACATTGTCTGGTGTAGTGTAATGATTCATTGGACATATAAATGATTTGGGTGATGATTTGGCTAACAGGCTAACTGACAAGAAAGTGAATTAAAGTGATTGCCAATAATCTGAAGGCCTCTCAAGAGAAATAATCTTCCACCCTAAAGAGTTCCAGGACGTAGAAGGTCCCACTGGGGATGTCAAACACGTTAAATGCAGCATTAAAAATAAAATAACTTGCAGCCTCTCAGGAGTGGTTAAAACAAAAGGGGACAATAAAGGAGATCTGAGATCAATGATGAGAAATTTCAGAATATGGAATGAATTATCTGGATTATGGAAGCAGATATTAAAGCTAAAATAAAGATCTGCAGGATTACATGACAAAGGATTTGGCAAATGAATGGAACAGAAATTGCTGAGACAGGGAGAAGAGGAGGGTTTGGTTTCAAATTTTCAACAACACCGAAGGATGCAAGCATCCTACAGTCTGCTCGAGATTTGAAATTGTAAGTGGATGTTGGCAAACGGCTTTTGTTTTCCTAAGAAATAGTGGCAACAACACTTGGGCCAGACATGGTCCTGTGGTCTCCAACAGCAAAGCTAGTTTACATCGTGGAGCTGACAGTGCTATGGGAAGATGGGGTTGAAGAGGCTTAGAAGAGGGGAAAAAAAAACAAAAATTCTGACCTGGCTGCAGAACAGCTGAAAGATCACTGTCTGCCCAGTGGAGGTGAGATGCAGAGGATTTGTGGCAGCATCTATGTAATATCACTTTTTAAGGAAAGTGGTTTAAAAATGGCCTATTTCAAACTGCCAGGATCACCACAAAAAATATACATGTTTAATATTTTAGTCGCGTCCCCGCGGTTTTCAGGGTTCATGGCGGGATGAGTGACGGATGACGAGGGGTTTTGTGTTCGGTGATAATATGGTATTTGGCGGAGCCCAACCGCCATCTAAACTGGCAATATGTGATCGACTCATAAATAACCAATCACTCAGTTCTGCCCTAATGTGTCTGTTAAGGCACAGCCCAGATTTTTCAAAGGGATCTGAGCACGCCAACATCTCATAATTGTTCTTTTAAGGACATCTCCTTGTCTAATTTGGCCCGGGCCACCCCTTTGAGCCCATCTGTATAATATGCCAAAATGGCTGAGGGTTGATTGTTTGAGCTTAGGGGGTGGGAGCCGTCGTTACAGGCCAGGCCAACCACACTATAAGGCCACTGTTGGATCAGTAAACGCAGCGATCAAAGTTGCAATTAACCCACTGCGCTAACACAAACATCTGGGCCAGCAGAAACAAACAAAGCCTTCATGTCACCTAAAGCGTTTATTTTTGCAGATTTCCACTTCAGCCAAGGAGACCTCCAGTGCTTGTCAGCTTCTGTAAGCAGTGTTAGAAGAGAGGAATGTGGGGCTTTAGAGATGGCTGGTTGCCTGAATGTGCTCCTGTGCCAGGCCGCAAGCTTATTGCTTGTGATGGCATGCGGGTCAGAGCGAACCTATCTGCTGTCAAGGGGTATCATGGTTAAATAGTTTTCTCACAAAAATTTGGAAGCTATGCAGTTTATTGAAGCAGCAACACATGCAAGTGTATGCATCTACATGCGGCAATGCACATCTGTACAGTGTCATACACACATTAATCATCTACATTTCCAGAAGACACTATTTACGCTATTACAACCTCTAGTCCAAATGTGTTTTTGGATCGTGCTGGAAATGCAGGATATGCTGAACAGAGGGAGCAAAAGGTGAACAGTGGGTGGAGTGCCCAGAGAGATATTTGGAGGGGATGCTCTATGGTCCCTCTGTTCATTGGCCCAGCAACTTTGGTCCCTTCTGGTGCAAGGACAGGAAGATAACATTTGGAGAGGTATCAGGTTTTCAAAAACAAAGGGATGTGTTTTCCATTTGCTGCCGATCCCTCCAGTGAGATATTTCTCGTCCAGAGTTGCAAATGTTTTCACCGGGGATGCTGGAAGTGGTGTTTCTAATTTCCTCTTTTCTCGTCTCTGAGTGACATCCTGTGTGTGTGATTCATTGTGTGTGAGTGAGTGTAGGGGTTGAATGTGAGATGAATGTCACAACATTTATTTTTATTTTGATATTATTTACTTATAATCTTTTTATTTATTATTATATTTTTATGCAACTTTTTATTTAAATATATGTTTTTAAGGCTGTCAAAAATAAGTTATCTCATGTGGTCCCCCAAAATATAGCATTAATTATGTATATACGTAGATTAATCACGCACATGCTCCTTTTTACCTTAAACACAGATGGCTACCTGAAAGACAGCACGGATTGCTCTCAGGTCAGTGATCAGGTAAACACTTTCAGTGCAAAGATGAGTGAGGAGACTCCCGACTGGTATGCTCACTGGCATATTTTACACCAAAATACAACCTGACTGGAAGTTGGATAAAACTGTTACCATGTTTTGAGCAAATACATGACGTGCATTCAAGTAAAACATTTAAAATAAATTCTCAGGGCATTCATTCGATCGCAACTGGATTGTTTAGTGTGTCTTAGAAGGCGTGCTTTGCCTCTCATCCAAGTTGGCTTCATCAGTTCATGCTCATAGACTCATATTGGTTGGTTTAGTTTGGTCAGATCTAGTCTTAGACTTAGATTGTTTTAGATCTGGCCATAATCTGTCAGATTTATTCTTTGATTTAGATTGGTTTCCTTGATTTAGATTGCTCTAGATCTAAACCAATCTAAATCTAAGACTAAATCTGACCAATCTTAATCTATGAGCATGAACCGATTGAGCCTATTGTACTTGGATGAAAGGAGAGACGTCTTCTAAGACAGGCTGAACAGTCCGGTTGAAATTGATTGAATGGCCTGAGCTGACAATGACCTTGATGAATGAGAACATCCATATACATTTAAAAAAAGTTTCTGGATGGCATTCTGACAATGAAATTTCATTTGTGTCCAAATATTAAAGCCTTTTTAAAGTCAATTTAAAGTTCTGTGGGTGAATTAAATTCATTACACCGGTAGTTTTTAATTTCCATAGCAAATCTACTGATCCATCCATCCATCCATTTTCTACCGCTTGTCCCTTTTGGTGTTGCAGGGGGTGCTGCAGCCTATCTCAGCTGCATTCGGGTATATATGTTATATCTGTACGCTACTTTATATTAGAAATGGCAACAGCGGAGGATTAATGCCCCACAACAAGAGGATAGAGAAAAAGAAGGCGCTGATTGACTACGGTGTCGGTGTGGACTACAATGGCAGATGCGTGCAAATTGTCGGGACTTATGCAGATCACAAATACACATCAGGAGGGACCAGTAGATAAGAAAAGTTGGTTTTGCATAATATTGCGAAACAAAATGCCAGATAATGTCTCTTAATGCACATTGCACGCCTGACTACGGTAGCCGTATTGCGACGACAGTCCATCAGCCGTTGTGGCTTCGTAGCTTACCAAAGTTGTAGTAAAACATTTTTGACAGATTTTTGAGCACCATGTGTAATTTCTATATTCTCAATGAAACATCCAAGTTTTGGGCTTGCTTACTAGCATCATCTTGCAGTCCACACGTATCTCCCATGTGTGACTGCCATCTACCGGTCACACTTATCATTACAATTCAATTCATCCATCCATCCATCCATCTTCTTCCGCTTATCCGAGGTCGGGTCGCTGGGGCAGCAGCCTAAGCAGGGAAGCCCAGACTTCCCTCTCCCCAGCCACTTCGTCCAGCTCTTCCTGTGGGACCCCGAGGCGTTCCCAGGCCAGCCGGGAGACATAGTCTTCCCAACGTGTCCTGGGTCTTCCCCGCGGCCTCCTACCGGTCGGACGTGCCCTAAACACCTCCCTAGGGAGGCGTTCGGGTGGCATCCTGACCAGATGCCCGAACCACCTCATCTGGCTCCTCTCGATGTGGAGGAGCAGCGGCTTTACTTTGAGCTCCTCCCGGATGGCAGAGCTTCTCACCCTATCTCTAAGGGAGAGCCCCGCCACCCGGCGGAGGAAACTCATTTCGGCCGCTTGTACCCGTGATCTTGTCCTTTCGGTCATAACCCAAAGCTCATGACCATAGGTGAGGATGGGAACGTAGATCGACCGGTAAATTGAGAGCTTTGCCTTCCGGCTTAGCTCCTTCTTCACCACAACGGATCGATACAGCGTCCGCATTACTGAAGACGCCGCACCGATCCGCCTGTCGATCTCACGATCCACTCTTCCCTCACTCGTGAACAAGACTCCGAGGTACTTGAACTCCTCCACTTGGGGCAAGATCTCCTTCCCAACCCGGAGATGGCACTCCACCCTTTTCCGGGCGAGAACCATGGACTCGGACTTGGAGGTGCTGATTCTCATCCCAGTCGCTTCACACTCAGCTGCGAACCGATCCAGTGAGAGCTGAAGATCCTGGCCAGATGAAGCCATCAGGACCACATCATCTGCAAAAAGCAGAGACCTAATCCTGCAGCCACCAAACCAGATCCCCTCAACGCCATGACTGCGCCTAGAAATTCTGTCCATAAAAGTTATGAACAGAATCGGTGACAAAGGGCAGCCTTGGCGGAGTCCAACCCTCACTGGAAACGTGTCCGACTTACTACCGGCAATGCGGACCAAGCTCTGGCACTGATCATACAGGGAGCGGACTGCCACAATCAGACAGTCCGATACCCCGTACTCTCTGAGCACTCCCCACAGGACTTCCCGAGGGACACGGTCGAATGCCTTCTCCAAGTCCACAAAACACATGTAGACTAGTTGGGCAAACTCCCATGCACCCTCAAGGACCCTGCCGAGAGTATAGAGCTGGTCCACAGTTCCACGACCAGGACGAAAACCACACTGTTCCTCCTGAATCCGAGGTTCGACTATCCGGCGTAGCCTCCTCTCCAGTACACCTGAATAGACCTTACCGGGAAGGCTGAGGAGTGTGATCCCACGATAGTTAGAACACACCCACAACACAATTCAATTCAATTCAATTTTCTTTATTTAACCAAGTAAAGACTCATTGAGATTAAAATCTATTTTTCAAGAACCATCTGACAAAGAGGGCGGCACAAACAAAGTTACAATAATAATTACAACAAGACAATACAACAGAACAACAGCATTCATACCACAACAGGTCAAAAATTATTTTCAACGATTACACCATGTACCAAATAAAATTGCTTTGAGGTCGGTAAGCACAACCAGAATTAACACGTACATTAGACGTACCAAGTTATAAGAAGCGCTGTCCATTTTTGAGAAAATTAAAGGATTTTCATTGCGCCTCATAGTCCGAAAAATACGGTATGCAAGCGAGTAACAACCTGTGATTAATCATGATTAATCCAAATTCAAAAGTGTGATTAATCTGGTTTTTCAAATAATCACTTGACAGCACACCTTTATTTAAGTGCTTTTGTGTCCATTTGACAAGAGTTATTAACATTATGATTACTATTGTTATATTTTTATCATTGGAAAAGTTTGTCTGAGTGTAAAAATTTAGAATATAGATTTTTTTTGTGCCTGAACGTCATATCTCAGCCTAGCCAATTAATTTTGCCACTTAGTTTTTATGCTTTTTGGATGATTGGTTTGGGCTGTGGCGACTCACACAGAAATCCTGCAAAATTGACAATCGGGTCAACAGTACATATCTGCCATTGCCTTTTACTCAGAACCCAGAAAATCAGCATGCTGCCGCAATTCCGTTGTACTTTTACACAGCGAACTGGCATCCTCGAATTAAATAGCAATATTAAATAAAAAAACACAATGCGAATAATATACATTTGATGTATTGTTATTATTAAAGAACCTCAGAAATTAACACTTGTCCAAAAATGAAAAATGCATCTCTGTGCAGGAGTAAATCAACTAGGTGTAACGCTATAAAAAATAGGAAGAACTTGCAGGTGCAAGAGTAATCGTACAAGGAATATGTGTGTCCCAGTTCAAACTACTCCCTAGAGTATACTCTTTAGCTTCACTAACCCTGGGCGCCTCCTGTAGCCATATGGACCATTCACACATTAACTATACCCTAGGTATGTTTGTGCATTAGCTTCCTTCTGAGGGAAAATGCTCTGCTGGAAACCGATAACTATCCTCAAAAAGACCCCGGGGACACATGATACGCAAGCCAGATGATACACTCCTCCTGCTGCTGCTCAGTAAAGGAGGAAGTAAGGGACATTCTAGTGGTGGCGGATTTAAAGATTTGAAACAGTCCGCACATGTGGCTAGGATTGTAACACTATGATGAAGCCATCGTGTGATTAGACCAAAAATGAGGAGAAAAGACAAGAACGGCGCAATGTTTAAACAATGTATGATGTGATGCCAGGCTGTGTGTGGTTGATACCAAAGAGAACAAAATAGGCATTTTACCAATTAGTTAGCATGCCCTCCAAATTTCTATGGTTCAACATGTTTTTGGTCATTCTTTTTTTCCAGTAGTATTTTTTTTTTTTTTAATGACAGCAGATACCACCGTTCTGATCCAGATTCCAGATCAAAGTTGGACAAAGTCGTGGTTCGTTTAGTGGCCTAAGATGATGGAGTCAGGGCGTACGCCTCAGGATAAGCAATCATCACCTCTGGGCTGTCATTCAAATAACAAGCATTCTCACTTGTTTGGATCAGGAGGAGTTTAATCGGCATTGATAATCATTTCAAATGGTCCCTTTTGGTGTCCTCTTTTCCACTATTGTTAGTTTTTTTTAAGCGGGGAAGGTTTGCATGGCTTTTGTTTTCAATGATTCAGGTTCCACGTGTTGTCGAACAAGAGACATTTTTCCCTGGTTCTTGTCTGACTCCAAAAGCTTGCTGACTGAGGAGCGAGCTCTTTTGCACAATCAAGTATGCCACTCTTTGGCGGGCCAAATGAAACGACTCGGCGGGCCAATTTTAGCCCCGCAGTCTAACTTTAAACTAGTGTTGTCCCGATACCAATATTTTGGTACCGGTACTAAAATTATTTTGATACTTTTTGGTACTTTTCTAAATAAAGGGGACCACAAAAAATTGCATTATTGGCTATATTTTAACAAAAAATCTTAGATTACATTAAACATGTTTCTTATTGCAAGTTTGTCCTTAAATAAAATAGTGAACATACAAGACAACTAGTCATTTATTAGTAATTAAGCAAACAAAGGCTCCTAATTTAGCTGCTGACGTATGCAGTAACATATTGTGTCATTTATCATTCTATTATTTTGTCAAAATTATTAAGAACAAGTGGTAGAAAATAAATTATTAATCTACTTGTTCATTTAATGTTTATCTGCTTACTTTCTTTTTTAACATGTTCTATCTACACTTCTGTTAAAATGTAATAATCACTTATTCTTCTGTTGTTTGATACTTTACAATAGTTTTGGATGATACCACAAATTTGGGTATCAATCCGATACCAAGTAGTTACAGGATCATACATTGGTCATATTCCAAGTCCTCATGTGTCCAGGGACATATTTCCTGAGTTTATAAACATAAATAAAAAAAGATGTTGTGATGCCAAAAAAAATATCGACGTAATCATAGTAGTATCGACTAGATACGCTACTGTATTTGGTGTCATTACAGTGGATGTCAGGTGTAGATCCACCAATGGCATTTGTTTACATTTTGATGCCGGTGAGCTACGGTGTGTAGTGAAGCATGTTTAGCTATTCCTCGTCCTGCAGGGATGATCATTGTAAGAAACTTAATTTATTTGTTGCCATGGAGGCGAGTATTAGTGATTTAGAAGTAGCTAAAACACTGCCGACTGGGGCTGGACTTTAGCCACTAGCTAGCAAGCCATGTCTTAAAGCCGGTGGGCGTTTCAGTATTATAACTTCACCTTTATCGTTAGTTTTTAAGCCAAAATGCGTCCGTTCTTTCTTTTCTGTCTACACACTGTGTCTGTTTGTAAGTACTACGTGATTGTGCACTGCGGAACATGCTCGTCTGCTCGTAAACCAGCAATGACACAATGTGACGACGACCGAGGCGCGGGGGAATGGCGGACCGGTACTTTTCAGAGGCGGTATAGTACCGAAAATGATTCATTAGTATCGTGGTACTATACTAATACCGGTATACCGTACAACTCTACTTTAAACACCCCTGCGCTACACAATACTGTGTGTCAAACAAAACTAAGAGGATGATGGATCAACTGTCTCTTAGATAACAAAGTCAAAACAAGACCATAGCTGAACTGTCCTCATTCATAGCCGCGCTGCCGACACACACAGTCACTACATTGACGATCAGCCAGCCCACAATGTTGCTGGGCACAAAGTGAGTGGATGAAACGTTCGTACAATGAGACAAGGATTGTTCACCAAAGAATATTTGTAGGTAAAGTAGGTAAAATGAGAGGTTTGTTAATCGCTGTTCCAATGTACTTGTTTTTTGTTGTAAACATGAGAGCCCCAGCAGAGCTTAGGTTAGTCAGCTAATGCTGTATTTTTACGCAATTATACTGATTTTAAAAGTATGTTAATGGCCACAATGTCTGTCAAACGATCTAGTATTAGTATGGGTGAATTTACTTTGCACATGCAACAATATTCAAGTGATAGCTTTTGATGTCCTATCCAGAGCACGCTGCCATGTCACCAAAGGAGTCAGCTTTTTCAATTTATATTACTCAGATCTAATGTTGACACAAATACCGTTCATATTTTTAGAAATTAATATTCTGTATGTGTTTTAGATGTTTTGTCCACAAGTCGAATGCCACCGACAACTCCAGGAAGGTTGAATATTAAAATCTTATAACAGCGCTTTTCTATTTGTTCAGATATATACTTCTGTATTACTCTTTTTTTTATCTCCCTTTTTTCACCAATGCTTCTGTTTGACTAAAAACAACATAGCTCATGTACAGTATATAATATAATGTTTTGGTACATGAGCAATTTCCAGTAAACTTCTTGCTGTGTTGATAGAATTTCACTTTGTCATGATGTCACTTGTAATTCCCAATTGTGGTCTGTCTCTTTGTTTAACCTTTTACCAGCAGGGTACTGTAATCCAAATTATTTCTTGTGCCCGAGTCATTTCTAGAGGCCATCTATTTATGCTGTTTTATTTCCATATTACCCTGAACTCTACAGAAGACAAAGTTGTGTAACAGATATTCCACCATTCAATTACACCCTTGGTTTAGCTATTTCTTCTGTCCTTTTCTAATTTTAGAACGTTTCCTTAGCAGCACTTGGAAAAGCAGCCTTTCCATGGGTTTGCCCTCAATCAATTATACATTTTCCACTATTTTATTATGGCTAAAATATGAATTAGTTCACAAGGCTTTATGCGTGGCCTTTGAGTCTAGTTTTATGTGGCGGTTCTGGACCTCACCTCCCTAGCATCTGACGGAACAAACCATCGGTCATCCTGGCATCCTTGTTAGTTTCCTGTCCTGAAATTGGTCATGCTTTCTCTCTCACCAAACATACCCAAGCCTGTCATGTTCGTCAGCTCATACTAGCGAGTCATGCCTCCTAACTACTTCCATCGCTGTGTTTATTGGCTTGTTAGAGAGCTGTTTAACATAATTGTGGGGAATACCATACACGACTCTGCACAGTCTCAACTGAACTTTTACACCTCAAGTCGAGACACGAAGCCCGTACGGATTCATTGTTCACCCAGCTGAGTACAAACAGTATTCAATTTTCTATTTTCACTGTGTATGCAACCACATAATTACCTTGAACACAAACACTGGATTTCCCACAGCTCTTCCAAACCCTTTTCTTTTCTCCGCCTCCCATCCAATCCCTCCAGGATTTTATCTTCTCCATACACAACATCTCTACACAGACTTTCCATCCGGAATCAATGCCCGGTCATGAAGAGAGATCTGTATGCCAACACCCAGGCCTCAGCATTGAGCATGACCGAATGACGGATGCATATTTTGGTTGGGTTTCATCGCATGTTTCCCACCAGGGTGCTTATGTGTGCAAAAACAAGTCAAACGAAAGACCACAGATTAATTTCGTGGAGAGTTTTTTGAGGTATGCCAAGGGTGACCTGTTGTTAACGATAGCTCAGAAAACAGGTTGAATAATAGCCAGTCGGTCGTTTTAATCAATACTGTCCTTGAATGTGAGGTTGTTTACTGTGATAGGGAGGCCAGAGTGGTTTATTGGCAACTACATAATGTAAAAAGCATTGAAAAATCTTAAATGACCCATAGCGTCCAGATGACAGAAATTTCACTAACAGGTTCTCTCTATGTACTTTTTGCTCCTGAAAATGAATGTGACAGTTTTTCTTTCATAATATCAATTAGTTCTTGAGTAATCGATAAATAAATAACTGTACTTGGAACGCCCCCTTTCCATCGCCATCCTCAATATGCTGCCCCCTTATGGTATGATGTCATCAACAGAACTGCGGTCCCTTTCCCCGCATAGACTTTTGGATAAAGGCATGTAAAACTATAATTTTTGATCACTTAATTGAATGTTTTTTTCACACTAGTCCATGATTACTTAAAAATTAATGTGGTCAACATTAACAACAAATAAATACAAAATAATCACCATTTCGGGACTCCTCTGCTATTTCATCTTCATAGACACTGGGCCCTGTGTTTCCTCATTCTTTCAGCACTTCTTAAATCATCTTGTGGAAAACACCAATATAAGAGCACAATATAGAACACTAGCTTCTTTTTCTCTTGTTTTTTTAGCGTAGGATCTGCTATCCTCTCTCTGTTTTACGCAGGTTCGGACTCAGTCGCTTTCCCCACAAGGGCGCATCTGCTTTTCAGGATGGTATTTGGTATTTTTCCTCCAAATTCCGACCAAAACCCTTCTTTAGTTGTACTGCTACAACCTGCAACAATGCATCTTGCATACATATTTGCTAATTTATTCAAATTCTGTGCAAAAATAATTTGATTCGGGATGAAGATGCCACCAAAATACATTCTACGCAGTATGAAATTGCCTCCCGTCATCTGTAAGTGACGTCAGCAGGCTGATGCAGGCCCGCCAACGTATTAGAGATTAAAGTAGGCATCCCAAAATTTGCTAAAGCTCATTTAAAAAAAAGTCTAAAACCACTGCTGTCTTTTTTTGGGGTAACTTTTCCTTAGACAAAATTTGAGGTCCAGAACTATACAATAAGTACCAATGTTATCAGTATTAATGGGGCCCTTCTACCAAAGCGTAACTGTCATTGCTATTTTATTTCTAAAATGTGTTAATGCTTGATAAGTGTGTTTGAAGTTAGTATGGGTTACTCCTGTAGATGGTCATTGAGTGTAATTTGTTCGATAGTCACAATTAATGTATTATTTTTTTCTTCTCTCTCCAGTTGGAGTTACAATCCTGTTGTGTGTTCCTGCCCAATGACAGCCTTCCATCACCAAGCACTATTATCTTTGGTGACATCCCTGGTACTGTGCGGAGCTGGTACCACAACCAAGCATCAATGCCAGGAACCCTTGTGGTCTGCCTGCCCCAGATCAGTGTTGTCAGTGCTGGGCATAAATACATGGAGCCTTTGCAGGAGCTCCCATTTGTGGTCTCCAAGCCCATTCTAGAAGAAGGTAATATTTGACACTGTACATTTAGATATGCTTCCTTTGAAAGTCACACTAAACAACTTAATGTCATTTGATATATATTTCTATTTTTGAGTATACATAGTAGTTTAATATGGAAAGCAGTAAACTACATATTACATATTTACTTTTGCTCAATCAATTTAAATAATTGATGATCATAATAAAGTGGGATCAAAGATGGGAATTACCATCTTATGACCTTTTTGTCACTTGGCTGACCTTTAACCAAATACTACTCATTTACCATGACAAAAGACAAACAAACTTAAGTAGACTGACTTTGAGAGATAGATCCCTGCACATGTGTTCTTCACACCTGGCAAAGTTGACATAAGCCCTAACAGTTAAGCGGTGTTTTTTCTTCAGAATAACAAAAGTTGAGGGCACCCCACTTTTTTCTCTTAAATTTCCAATGACATCATATAAATACACTGGTCATACAAATACAGACGTTAGCAGCCTTGGCTGTTTTGCTGCTCGAATGAATTTGTTTTAGCAATATATTCCTTTTCTTAGGGATGCTCTTCGTTTCATTATTCAGGAACGCAACAAAGCAGCAAGGCCATAGTTCTTGAAGTTCATACGAGCAAATCTTGTTTTTCCTCTTCTACTAATGATATACAGAATGTTCTGCAGTCATTCAGGAAAAGAACAAGAGCCGTTTTAGACAAAAGACTGCTACTCAATTACAAATACTGTAAAAGATAGTCCACATAACTTTTCTGGTATGCAAAATCAGCTAGCCTACTTATCACTCCAACGGTAAATGCCATCCATCCATCCAAAGACATGCACCTGGGGATAAGTTGATTGGCAACACTAAATTGGCCCTAGTGTGTGGATGTGAGTGTGAATGTTGTCTGTCTATCTGTGTTGGCCCTGCGATGAGGTGGCGACTTGTCCAGGGTGTACCCCGCCTTCCGCCCGATTGTAGCTGAGATAGGCTCCAGCGCCCCCCGCGACCCCAAAGGGAATAAGCGGTAGAAAATGGATGGAAATGGATGGTAAATGACCACCCAAAAATAAAGGCTTAGGTCTGTACCTTTTGATTATTTTAGTCATCAAGTTATCTGACGATTAGTTTGTGCGATTAATCAAGTAATCGGATAAAACACACTTCATAGCCTTAATGCGTACTTTAGGGAAAATAGTTTAAATAAACAAAAATGTTTTGCTTGCCATAACCTTCTTTTTTATAATAGATAATAATAAATGCGCAACATTAACATTGAAATTGCGGTTTTAACATTTTTGTATTAATATATTAAAAAGAGGGCAGCACGGTGGGAGAGGGGTTAGTGTGTCTGCCTCACAATACGAAGGTCCTGAACAGTCCTGGGTTCAATCCCGGGCTCGGGATCTTTCTGTGTGGAGTTTGCATGTTCTCCCTGTGACTGCGTGGGTTCCCTCCGGGTACTCCGGCTTCCTCCCACTTCCAAAGACATGCACCTGGGGATAGGTTGATTGGCAACACTAAATTGGCCCTAGTGTGTGAATGTGAGTGTGAATGTTGTCTGTCTATCTGTGTTGGCCCTGTGATAAGGTGGCGACTTGTCCAGGGTGTACCCCGCCTTCCGCCCGATTGTAGCTGAGATAGGCTCCAGCGCCCCCGCGACCCCAAAGGGAATAAGCGGTAGAAAATGGATGGATGGATGGATGGATATTAAAAAGACAAAAAACTACTGTTTGCCACTACACTGCACACCACCGCTTTCATTTGCGCTCTATTGCAGCAGCCGTGTTGAAACTGTTACCTATTTATCTGTAGTTCCGAGCACTCCATACGTTTACATTTTATAATTTTTTTATAAATTTCACTTATTAGATAATTATTAATCGATCAATTTAATCGATAAATGGTTGCAGCCCGAGATGGCTTTATAAATAACATTGTTTATTCATTCATCTACTGGGGGACTTAGTTTGCGCCAATGCCATTATTGTATGAGAAAGTTATTATTATAAATTTGGCATTTATTCATTTTTGCAAATGTATCCACATTGAATATAAGAAATAATCAAGAAAATCATCAAGCGCTTTTGTTTGGGTGTAGCAGTGTGCTATTAATAGGTGGATCCTTGCTGCAATGCAGCTGGTTAAATTAGGCTCATACTTCAGGGAGTGATTGTGTTTCAAATCCAATTATAATTGGATTTGTTAATTGGGGACGGCGTGGCGAAGTTGGGAGAGTGGCCGTGCCAGCAATCTGAGGGTTACTGGTTCAATCCCCACCTTCTACCATCCTAGTCACGTCCGTTGTGTCCTTGAGCAAGACACTTCACCCTTGCTCCTGATGGGACTGGTTAGCGCTGTGCATGGCAGCTCCTGCCATTAGTGTGTGAATGTGTGTGTGTGAATGGGTGAATGTGGAAAATAGTGTCAAAGCGCTTTGAGTTCCTTAAAAAGGTAGAAAAGTACGACCCATTTACCATTTAATTCCTGTTGATTTCAAGTGAGTAGATTTGATTTTTATGATGCATTAGTTTGAGGATCTCTTCTTTTAGATTGCTATACTAACTGTGCAAATGTATGGCACCAAGTGGTGTGTTTTATCAATCTTAGGTAAGAAGACATGCTTTTAGTAATTGTAACCTGTCCTGCTTGACTGGCAATAGTGAACTGTAATATTCATTCATTCAAAAAAATGTTTTTAAGAATGTGCACTGCACACCTTTTAACATGGCAAGTGTCACTTAATATAATATCTACAAATGTTAACTGAAAAAGTTTTCTGTTTCATGTGTTTATCGAGGTTTTGATATATTGTTTGCAGACATATAATATGCCCATTGTTTTCTTTCATGTGTCCACCAACCAGGTGATGCTTTTCCATGGACAATATCCCTGAGTCAGTTCAGCGTATACACCCTGCTGGGGCAGCAGCGTAGCCTTAGCCTCGTCGAACCGATGGGGTGTACCTCCACACTTGCAGTCACATCCCATAAGCCTCCAAACTGTCCAGAAGGAAGGCACTCTTTTGTTGTATGCCTCCATGTTGATCTTCAGCCAGTCCGAGTCAAGTGCTCCAACCCTCAGGTCAGTTGACATTCTCCCAAATTAGTCATTGCCGTTACATGATTTGTTTGTACTGACCATATCATCTTACATCAATACTGTAAAGAAGCAGCCTGTTTTCCATGTTTTTCGTTTGGCTTGATCCTAGAAACAAACTGTCTTATCGTGTGTGATTGTCATGGACTTGGCAGTGTTAACAAAAATGTGTTGCCTCATTTGTTTTGGTCAAACATTTTGGGGTCTGATTGAAGCAATCTAGTGGATTGTTAGACTCATCCACATTGTTGAACATGGTGTTATTATAGTGTGCCTTTCTCTACTGTACAGACAGACTTGAAAGGGAGCAAATATGCTAGTTGACTGTGGTGTTTCAGGGCCATAATCACATCTACATGTACCATCGCACGTTTTTTTTTTTCTCAATTGTATTAGCTGTATTAAATTAGGTTCTCTGTAAACATTTCATTGGAGCAGCCCTTTGAGTGGTCACACAGTTTAATGTCTCAGACCGTGCCGTGGTGATAATGAAGGAAATTGGTACCAGAAACAAATGAAAGTCCGTATTCTGTCGGTGGTTAAATCTTTCCCAGATATTTGAAGAGCGGCTCTGGGAAATTTTCCTCTTGCCCTTTTCGTGTTTAATTCCTTTTAAATTGTACGCTTATGGCTGGCACTGCAGGGCTACTTATTTTGATATTATCCTGAGTCATTACTAACATTAAGATGCAGTGAAAACAAAGTTTTGGAGTATTTTCCATTCTTCTTTTCTCCTTTTATAATGATGAGTCAAGCCCTGTCACAGCTCTTTAAGAAGTGCTGCCATAGCCATAGTAAACCCACCCCTTTAGAAAAAAGAGCTACTTAGTCCTTTTTCAAATTGACATTACCATTTATAGGAGTGCAAGTGTCAATGTTCTAAAACTGCACTTTTGCTGCACTACAGTACCACAATAATACTGAGATGAGATGTTCTAAAGTGTTCCTGGAGTTGTTGTAACACATTGATTAGTTACAGTTATGATGTCAGCTATCGGTTCTAGTGTATATCAGCAAAAAGTATCGGATTGTATCGACTTGCATCTAAAATCTGCGATATAAGCGCTCTGATACAAGCAGTCCTGCAGTGCGTTTACTTGTGCAAAGCCTCGCAGCAAGTTAACGGTTGAATAGCCTTCAATAAGCACACATGGTTTGAGTTTTCTTGTATTTTAGTTAAGTATGTTTTAAAATGTGATCATGGTAGGCTAACGGCTACACAACAGCAAAGTACACTGTTATATTAATTTGATATACTTTCAAATGTTTCCATTCCTTTGTTGAGAATTGTTTAAGTGTCTAGAGACTTTTAGTGGCTTTTTCTTTATTAAAAATGACTAGGAAGAAATCTAGCATCTTTTTCTGGTGTTATTATAGAATGTACTCGTGTTTGAGACTCCATTTCTGTCCCTCGATGTCCCCAACAAAAAGCTAGCTGCAGCGAGCATGACGTCACACTTGCTCAGCGCTGCTGCTACAGTTAGGTTTTGTCTCCTTAAAAGCCGCCGCTGTCCTCTTAATATTTTTAAATTTTGTATATCGCTGTCTGCGGGTATATCTGGAATATATTAAAGTTACGTCCATATTGCAGACATGCTGACAACGCTCCAGACAATCGTGTGTGTCTTGTTTATGTCATCACATCATACAGTTTCGGAAGCGCGGTTTTCGTTGATCAAAGGCTATAAATATCCATCCATTCTGTAACAACGTGCTATTGTTAATGTTTATGTTCATATGGTTTTGATGTGATGTTAATCTTTTCCCATGATCCGTACCTAAAAGCGGATTGGCGGAGAATAAGGAAGTGTTGTTGCGTGTCCAGGGAAGCAGGGAGACAAAAGTGTTTGCACGGGAGATACAACCTGTTGGAATTGGGCCAGTTGTTATTGGTAATAAAAGTTAGAAATAGCGTCAAACTTTGTGTGACTTTTTGGAGGCTACAATACATTACAATAATTAAATTTTTCACAAAATAACCAACAAAAAAAACTTATTCTCAAGTTGTCGTGGCTATAATTTTGCCGTGGTAGTGTGCGACAATCTGTTACATTAAGGGGAAACCCTGGGCATTGTTCACCAAAAACAAAGGAATATAACAAGCAAAATAGTCGACCCTTCTCAGTGTTGCTTACTGAAGTAAAAACACAGCTCCTAGCATTTCGGTAGAGGATTGCACATCACATGCTCACTCTATACGAAGACCTATAAGAGAATGAAGATGTAGAAGACGCCGTAGCATCCACGCAAAAACACAATCCAGGTTTCAGTATAAGCAGTCTGTCTCTTTACTGTTATCAGAATATGGGGACTCATCAGGTAACCAGACTCAGCTGCTCTTCTTAGATGCAAAACTACACAAAACACATGCAGCACATGTGTTTCTCTACATGTGTATCTTACCACACACACTCTACAAAGTGTCCATTCGGTTATGTTTCTATATAAATTGTGCTTAGAAAAGGGGAAGAGAGCACTAACCATCTGTATACTCTCCCATCTTTCATGTGTGTTGTGTTTTTATGAATGACTGTGGAAGCCTCTGTTCAGTTTCCAGGTTGTACTACTGCAGCCTTGCATTCCTCTTGATCTGCAGATGACAGGTCTTTGGAGAACGTAGCCCTCCAAATGTTCAGTTCTTTCTCCCTAACTCATGAAATGTGGCATCTGTGTTGTGAGTTCATGTAAGCCTTTGTCTGTGGGCTCATCTTTGAGTGGCTCCACCTGCCTGTCGGCCAGACAGTAGTTGCTGAACTGATCCTACTTTCCTTTAATAGGAATAAGATAGCATTATAAAAATTGACAGGGGAGTGAAAAGGAAGGAAATGAAATATGAACACAAAAAGTATATGCATGTGAATAGAAGCAATTTGGATACAGTGGGAGGGTAACTTTTTTTATAATGGAGGCATAGCTTGCAGTCTAGACTTAGCTATTGACAATGGGCCATTGGCTTTGTCAGTCTCTCTCCATACTCTACCTTTTTATTATCTACTTTGTCCCGTACTTAGTTTGACTGACTGGCCTCAGACTTAGTGATTAGTGTGTGGTGTAAGGCAGAAGTCATCAATTATAATATCACTGGGGGATGAGGCTAAACATGGTACACTCTGAGAGGAAGACAGAAGCAGGCATGCTAATAGCTAAGATAACCACTAAGCCAACTTTAAGAAACACAAAAAAACAAGTGCCTAATAAAGTTTAAGAAATGTAAATGGACCATGTTACAGAAGAAAGTAAACAGCGAAATTAACAAGTAGATTAAAAGTGGTTAGAGAGAGGATAATATACTGTAACCGGTGGGCCAGTTTTGTCACAGCCAGTACACGACAGTAGGAGGAAGGGCGGATCCATACATAAGTTGGTGGTTTTGATACCAAGGCTACTATGATCGATACTACAGTGATAAAGTCCATATTTGTGTTTTCTCAAAATCATTTGTTGTTTTAATAATATTTACAAACTTGAGAACTTTGAGGGCAAATGAGTAGAGAAAATGTGTTTTTGCTTTTGTTTCGTTATTGTGTACAATTGTGTTTGATCATCAAGTGCCAATTGAGATGGACAGGACATATTATCCACATGGAAGACAACAGGATTCCAAAGATGCTACCATATGGACAGTTGAAATAGGGGCATCGCGGTCAGGGAAGACCTCGCAAGAGGTACAAAAATTCTCTGAAGGCAAACCTTAAGAAATGTAACTTGCAACAGCCCACGACAGAGCTCTTTGGAGGCACCAGCTTGCACAAGGTATAAAGGATTTTGAAACCAACAGAGCAATCAACATTCAGTCAAAGAAGGACAGAAAGAAACAAAGTTCCACTTTGGGTTCCTTCCCTTGTAGCAGCTGTGGCCGATTGTGTGCATCACAATTTGGTCTTCATTCTCACATGGGGACCCACCTCGGCAAATGACTGGTTTGCTACTCATCTGTCGCATCGACAGGAGATTCCATATGTATGTACACTATATTGCCAAAAGTATTTGGCCACCCATCCAAATGATCAGAATCAGGTGTCCTAATCACTTGGCCCGGCCACAGGTGTATAAAATCAAGCACTTAGGCATGGAGACTGTTTCTACAAACATTTGTGAAAGAATGGGCCGCTCTCAGCAGCTCAGTGATTTCCAGCGTGGAACTGTCACAGGATGCCACCTGTGCAACAAATCCAGTCGTGAAATTTCCTCACTCCTAAATATTCCAAAGTCAACTGTCTGCTTTATTATAAGAAAATGGAAGAGTTTGGGAACAACAGTAACTCAGCCACGAAGTGGTAGGCCACGTAAACTGATGCTGAAGTGCATAATGCAAAGAGGTCACCGACTTTCTGCACAGTCAGTTGCTACAGAGCTCCACACTTCATGTGACCTTCCAATTAGCCCACGTACAGTTCGCAGAGAGCTTCATGGTATGGGTTTCCATGGCCGACCAGCTGAATCTAAGCCATACATCACCAAGTCCAATGCAAAGCACGTCACCACTGGACTCTAGAGCAGTGGAGACGCGTTCTCTGGAATGATGAATCACGCTTTTCCATCTGGCAATTTGATGGACGAGTTCGGGTTTGGAGGTTGCAAGGAGAACGGTACATTTCGGACTGCCTTGTGCCGAGTGTGAAATTTGGTGGAAGAGGAATTATGGCGTGGGGTTGGTTTTCAGGAGTTGGGCTTGGCCACCTTAGTTCCAGTGAAAGGAACTTTGAATGCTCCAGGATACCAAAACATTTTGGAAAATTCCATGCTACCGACCTTGTGGGAACAATTTGAAGCGGGCCCCTTCCTCTTCCAACACGACAAACCCAGGACCTTCTTATTGTGAGGCACAAGCCAATAGTTTACAATGGTATACAATATACATAGAGTATATTTATATAGGGCTGCGTGCAAGGTACGATAAATCACAATTAAATAAATATATACTGTATTTTACACTATTGATAAATACAGATACTGTATATATTAAAGTTAAAGTACCAATGACTGTCACACACACACTAGGTGTGGCGAAATTATTCTCTGCATTTGACCCATCACCCTTGATCACCCCCTGGGAGGTGAGGGGAGTAGTAGGCAGCAGCGGTGGCCGCGCCCGGGAATCATTATACAATATATAATCAATTCTATTGATAGAATGAGAACTGAAGTCATGAAAATTTATTATTTTCTTAGCCCTCTACTAATCAATCATACATGAAAATATGGAAAAGCTGCTTCTGTTGTGTTTGGCAGAGAAAAAGCTGGAAGGAGATACCGTAGAAGTCCATTCTCCAAGGCAAATACTGTACATTATTATTACATTACTTCATCAAACTACTAATCAGCGTCTTGATATGCCACACATGTAAGGTGGGATGGATTATCTTGGCAAAGAAGAAGTGCTCACTAACACAGATTTAGACAGATTTGTGAACAATATTTCAGAGGAATAGGTTTTTTATGTGTATAGTAAACGTTTTAGATATTTGAGTTCAAAATATGAAAAAAACAAGTGTCGTGTTTATATTTTTGTTCAGTATATATATATATATATATATATATATATATATATATATATATATATATATATATATATATATATATATTAGAGATGCGCGGTTTGCGGACACAACCGCGGATTATCCGCGGATCGGGCGGTTGAAATAAAAAATAAATAGATTTTATATTTTATCCGCGGGTTGGGTCGGGCGGTTGAAATAAAAAAAAAATTGATTTTAAATAGATTCAGGCGGGTGGCAGTTAAACCAATTCGGAAATATATATACATAGTTAAATGTTGTTACCCACATGCGAAAAACGAGCAGGCACCTGCAGCATATGCCACAACAGAAGAAGAAAAAAAAAAGAGATGGACACTTTTACGGAGCGGAGAAGGGACGCCTCGCCGGGGTCCGGGACCGAGGCCCCTTCCCCCGAGAGGGCCCCACCGGGAGCCGTAGCTGAGGTGATCCGCGAGAAGGGCCCGACGCACGTCCAGGGTCACCACCGCGCCCACCGCACCGACACCCCGCCTCGTCCGCCTTCGCCGCGGCCGGCATCACGCGCAGCAGGTAAGCAGCTTACCTGCCCGCCACCTCCGTGGCCGGGGGCTCGTAACAGGGGTCACTCCGCGCGCTCCGCCCGCGCAGCTTACCTGCCCGCCACCCCCGTTGCCGGGGGCACGTAACAGGGGTCACTCCGCGGTGGACGGTGGCCATGGAGCGCACTGGTGTCTCCTTTCTTTAACAGGCAAAAGCTTTATAACCTCACTAATGCCTTGCATCGTCTATATTCGATATATAACAACGGGCGGGTGCAGTTCTGATTAAATGTTAAATCGGGTGGATGGCGGATGGTTGACGACTTTTGTGATGCGGTTGCGGATGAAATAATTGCCTATCCGCGCATCTCTGATATATATATATATGTATATATATATATATATACACACTATATTGCCAAAAGTATTTGGCCACCTGCCTTGACTCACATATGAACTTGAAGTGCCATCCCATTCCTAACCCATAGGGTTCAATATGATGTCGGTTGGAAATCACTGAGCTCCTGAGAGCGGCCCATTCTTTCCCAAATGTTTGGAGAAACAGTCTCCCTGCCTAAGTGCTTGATTTCATACACCTGTGGCTGGGCCAAGTGATTAGGACACCTGATTCTGATCATTTGGATGGGTGGCCAAATATTTTTGGCAATATAGTGTATTTTAATAACGACATCAAATAGCATTGATTTTAAAGGTATGCCAAGGTCAGTTGTTCACCGCAGTACAGTGCTAGGGTATGTTTCACAGCTGTTTTATCCTGCCCTTTGTAGGTCTTTGTAGACATATTTGAAACAACGCAGCTGTAATGACTTGCACTGATGTGTGCTCATGTATCCGTGTGCCTCCTACCTTCAAAGGTAGGAGGCACATGTGGCTGTAGAAGGACTATATTCGAAATCTACAGTTTTGCTTAGAAAGAGTGTCACTTTCTACAGCCCTTCACTTTTCCAAATAAGTCTCATAACTGAAAGCATTATGACCCCTGCTTTCCATTGTCATGTTTTCCACTCATGTTTTTGGCTTTGCTGTTGTTCAAAGTTAGAGCCTCAAGTGATCACATGAAATATTGCTGTGAACACTGATGACAAGCCTCAAGTTTTTTTTTTTTTACTGGGTCAGGGGAAATTGAGGCAAAATAAATTTCCTCTGTGGGTAATTATTTCAGAATTGTGTTAGAAAAATGGTATCAGCATGATGTGCCTTACAAATGATGGCACATTCAACAGATAAAAACAGTGTCGCTCTTTTTTTTTTTAATTAGTTTCTGAATATCAGGTCAGGAAAAAAAAAAGTGATGAGTTCAAGAGACAAGAGGGGATGGATTGTGGTCCATTACTGGCTACTATTCCTCTTACACTGTCTTCTCTTCAAGCTTTAATGAGATTTAGTGTCACATAACTACCAAACTGCCAAGCCAAATCAGTGGTAATGACTTCAACTACACGAGAACTCCCTAAAGCAGCTGTTTGAGTCAGACTTTGGCCAAAATATATTTGAATCTGCTTTTTAATGTTAGCACTTGTGGTGTGTCATGCAGATTTATCTTTGAATTCACTTAGGTGGAGTAGTGGTCTGCATGTGTTAAGATTATATTAAGCCGTGTTGACATGGTCCCCTTAAGGTCACAAAGCTGAAAAATACAACTTTTATTAATTAGCATGAGAAACCCTCAGGACCTTTTCTTTTTGTATTAAAACATATTTAATTAATGTGCAAATATTATATGTATTTTTGTCTTACATTTTTGTTCTATTTTCCTTACTTTGCTTGGGTCTCTCACCAGATTCAGCTGTCCTATGAGCTCTTACTGAACTGGACTTCTACCTGGGCTCGTCTCCAAAAGCAGGGCATTTTACGTCAGACCGCCAGTATACCAGAGCCCCCCACTGGTGCCACTCCATCCTCTCCAGTCCGCAGCAGTGCTGGTACAGCCGTGCCAGACACGAGCACCTACAGCCCCTCTGCAGATGTCGGCTCCCCTACTGAGGTTTGTTTTACTCATATGGCTATAGCGTTCATAACTGAAGACCTTTTTTAAACTGTTAATAGGCAGGTTTGTCAGAAATGTACCTGCTCAAAGTTTATTTACACACATCACTCTGACCATCAGTTAAAGGAACACTAACCTTTTTGGGGGGAATTTTGCCCATCATCCACATATGAAACAAGAACAGACATATCTTTCTTGTTTATGTGCGTTCTAAACAGTGAAAACCTGCTAGCAAGTGGCTGCTAACAATGCAGGTAATGAGGAGTAGGGATGCTGTTTGATAAGAAATTATCGAGTTCGAGCCCATTATCGAATCCTCTTATCGAACCGATTCCTTATCTACTCAGTGGCCTAGTGGTTAGAGTGTCCGCCCTGAGATCGGTAGGTTGTGAGTTCAAACCCCGGCCGAGTCATACCAAAGACTATAAAAATGGGACCCATTACCTCCCTGCTTGGCACTCAGCATCAAGGGTTGGAATTGGGGGTTAAATCACCAAAAATGATTCCCGGGCGCGGCACCGCTGCTGCCCACTGCTCCCCACTGCTCCCCTCACGTCCCAGGAGGTGAACAAGGGTGATGGGTCAAATGCAGAGGACACATTTCACCACACCTAGTGTGGTGAAATACTTTAACTTAACTTTAACTTAACTTTAATTCTCTTTAATTCTCTTTAACTTAACTTTAATTCTCTTATCGAATCCAGATAGGTTGTTGTATGTGGGAAAAAATACAATATTTGGTTTAACAAAAGCTCACTTTTATTTTATACGAAAAAAATAAAATAAATACATATTGACTGTTACCCCCCTAAAAAAAAAATAAAAAAAATATTGACTGTTGTTACCCAAAGTATATTAAGTGGGATTTTTCAGAAAAACAAATATATACAGTAACACAAAAACAACCTCTCACTGTGATCACTATAGGTGTATAAATAATAATATAGTGTTAAATAAAATCAGTCCCTTGGGCACAAAACTGAAAATAGTACAGCTCTCCAAAAAGTGCACTTCTGCTGCTATTGGAACATACTAACTACCGTATTTTTCGGACTATAAGTCGCAGTTTTTTTCACAGTTTGGCCGGGGGTGCGACTTATACTCAGGAGCGACTTATGTGTGAAATTATTAACACATTACCGTAAAATATCAAATAATATTATTTAGCTCATTCACGTAAGAGACTAGACGTATAAGATTTCATGGGATTTAGTGATCAGGTGTGACAGATTGTTTGGTAAACGTATAGCATGTTCTATATGTTATAGTTATTTGAATGACTCTTACCATAATTTGTTACGTTAACATACCAGGCACGTTCTCAGTTGGTTATTTATGCCTCATATAACGTACACTTATTCAGCCTGTTGTTCACTATTCTTTATTTATTTTAAATTGCCTTTCAAATGTCTATTCTTGGTGTTGGGTTTTATCAAATAAATTTCCCCCCAAAAATGCGACTTATACTCCAGTGCGACTTATATATGTTTTTTTACTTCTTTATTGTGCATTTTCGGCAGGTGCGACTTATGCTCCGAAAATTACGGTACACACACTATGACACTAAGAACACCACAGTCATCAATCAACAATTCTTCTTCCAAAAAATTATTTCGATGGTGGAAATACACGACTGGCAGCCATTTTAAGTCCTCAAAACATCCATTGAAACAGTGAACAAAAATCGTTTTTCAATAAACATCTTAGTATCAAATTTAACCACTTTCCACCTTAATATTGAGTTACATAAACAAGTTAAACAGTTTACTTACAGACTTATCTTTTCCAAGGCTTGTAAGAGCTAACACAACTTGTCTCATTCTCAATTGTCTCATAAACTGAACTGACGTCGCCAACCCGGAAGTGCCCAAACTAATGACGCGTAGTATTTTCATATCGCCACAAGGTGTCAGTAAGAGTCTACAATCAAATGGGCATAACATTGCAGGAAATGCCCTGTGGGACGGGATTCGTTCCCAGGGATTCGAATAAAGAACCAACTTTTTTTCTTTACTATAGTGGCCTCGATAACGGGAACCAGTTCTCAAAAAGGGATTCGAGTCAATGGAATCGGTTCTTTTCTTATCGAACAACCGGGAGAACCGGTTTCGAACATCATCCCTAAAGAGGAGTGACCTATTTTGCATATAAAGCCCTACAAAATTCTCCAACAACATTTTATATATCTGTTGTGTGTATGTAATGTTGTAACAGGCACAGTCATGTTAACATGTAATGTTTACAGTATTTTGATCATTTTAAGCATTACAGGAACTTATTTCCTGGGCTCATTGATTTCACAGGGCGCATAGCAACTAACGCTGCTTTCGTCAACAACAAGGAATTACTAATTAAAAGTCTAATATTTTAATAGCTAGAGCATTAAAACTGTTCACTACAAATACATTTTTCAACATATGAGAGCTCTCTAGACATGAAATAACACCCTTCAGTCACCTTTACACTCTTTTAATCCAATATAGTAATGCTGCCTGAGACTGTGCCAAGCAGCGGCAACAATACTGAACACCGTGATTTGATTGGTTTGGTCTCATCTAGTAGCCAATACTACTGTACTACAGATATTTGTAGGTCATTTAGCCACTTTTAAGCTTGAAAAAGCTTAATTTAGGGGAAACATGTTTTTGAATATGCTTTAAAAACTTTTTCGTGATGTGGCGATGGACGACTAATCGACAACATAACAAAACAGTGACTTACAATCAGAGGTGGGTAGAGTAGCCAGAAATTGTACTCAAGTAAGAGTACTGTTACTTTAGAGATTTATTACTCAAGTAAAAGTAAGGAGTAGTCACCCAAATATTTACTTGAGTAAAAGTAAAAAGTATGTTGTGAAAAAACTACTCAAGTACTGAGTAACTGATGAGTAACATACACACACATATCATATATATATATATATATATATATATATATATATATATATATATATATATATATATATATATATATACAGTATATAATTTATATTTATTTATTTTGCCGTTTTTGTTTACATGTTAAAGGTGTTTTAATGAATATACATGCATGTTTAACACATATAGATTCCTTTCTTTCATGAAGACAAGAATATAAGTTGGTGTATTACCTAATTCTGATGACTTGCATTGATTGGAATCAGACAGTAGTGATGATAGCGTCCACGTTTTCAAATGGAGGAGAAAAAAGTTCCTCCTTTCTGTCTAATACCACATGAAAGTGGTTGATTTTTGGCATCTTATTTGTCCAGCTTCCATATTTGTTTTTATACACTTTACAAGAAATACATTGGCGGCAAACTCCGTAGCTTGCTAGTTTGTTTGCGCTGGCTTTCGGAGACTCTTGTTTTGAAAGCGCAGGCGCGATGGAGCGGCACTTTTATTGTGAAGACAGGAACTGTGCAGTCAGTCTTTAGGCTTTTGACGGGATGTACGGTTGAAATAAAAGGGTCTTTTTTCCTTCACACTTTTGATTGATTGATTGAAACTTTTATTAGTAGATTGCACAGTACAGTATATATTCCGTACAATTGACCACTAAATGGTAACACCCCAATAAGTTTTTCAACTTGTTTAAGTCAGGTCATGTGACCGCCTGGCTCTGTTTGATTGGTCCAACGTCACCAGTGACTGCATCTGATTGGTGGAACGGAGTGAACGTCACCAGTGACTGTATTTGTTGAAACGCAGGCACTATGAAGGTCTTGTCTGACGGACCAAAACAAACAAAGCGTGCATTAACAGATCGATAAAAAATAGTAGCGAGTAGCGAGCTGAATGTAGATAAAAGTAGCGGAGTAAAAGTAGCGGAGTAAAAGTAGCGTTTCTTCTCTATAAATATACTCAAGTAAAAGTAAAAGTATGTTGCAATAAAACTACTCTTAGAAGTACAATTTATCCCAAAAGTTACTCAAGTAGATGTAACGGAGTAAATGTAGCGCGTTACTACCCACCTCTGCTTACAATGTTCACTCTCACTGGGGTACCGACTGATTGGATGGTTGTCCCTTCCAGCACAAGAGTTGAGCTGGTAAATTTAGCTTAGTGCTCTGGTAAAAATGTTAAAAACAAACTATCTTACTTCGTCTTCCAAGCGATGTCTTCGGGTCTAAATTGAGAGCTAGTATTCACTGATTTATTTGGTCTGGAGATTTAGTCGGTAACATGTGGCATTTCAAAGTTGAACAACATTTTTGCAAATAGTCACAACCTTGTACTATACGAGGTATGATTATTAATCTAGCATTAACTTTTCCAAACTCAGAGGCAGCTCGCTTACCTCTCACTATTAGCCGAAAGAGCAGTGCAAGTGTCTCTGTGAACTAGACGCTGTCTCACTCCGCCAAACAAATAGTTCCTTGGTGTTAGCTTTTATAATAACAATGTCGCTATAGCTTGGTTAATATGCAGGTCACAACATTTAATAAGTTAAAGTTAAGTTAAAGTCCCAACGGTAGTCACACACACACTAGGTGTGGTGAAATTATCCTCTGAATTTGACCCATCCCCATGTTCACCCCCCTGGAGGTGAGGAGAGCAGTGAGCAGCAGCGGTGGCCGCGCTCAGGAATCATTTGGTGATTTAACCCCCAATTACAACCCTTGATGCTTAGTGCCAAGCAGGGAGGCAATGGGTCCCATTTTTATAGTCTTTGGTATGACTCGGGGTTTGAACTTACGACCTTCCAGTCTCAGAGCGGACACTCTAACCACAAAGCCACTAAGCGTTGTTGATGGGTTTTTAATGTTTTTGGTGGGCTTTATAAGCGGAATATATGTCTCCCCGTTACCTGCATTGATAGCCGCCTCGTGCTAGCAGTTTTTCACTATTTAGAATGCAGATAAAAGAGAAGACATATGGTTTCTTGTCTCACATAGAGATTGTGGATGATAGGCAACATTCTAGCCCAAAAATAGTGCGATGCATTTCAAGATGTTTTGCCTATAATACGTACTATTCATGCTGTTGAACATATACTGTACATCTATACCTATAGGCAATGGGTCCCATTTTTATAGTCTTTGGTATGACTCGGGTTTTGAACCTACGACCTTCCAGTCTCAGGACGGACACTCTAACCACAAAACCACTAAGCGTTGTTGATGGGTTTTTAATGTTTTTGGTGGGCTTTATAAGCGGAATATGTGTCTCCCCGTTACCTGCATTGTTAGCCGCCTCGTGCTAGCAGTTTTTCACTATTTAGAATGCAGATAAAAGAGAAAGACATATGGTTTCTTGTCTCACATAGAGATTGTGGATGATAGGCAACATTCTAGCCCAAAAATAGTGCTATGCATTTCAAGATGTTTTGCCTATAATCCGTACTATTCATGCTGTTGAACATATACTGTACATCTATACCTATAGGCAATGGGTCCCATTTTTATAGTCTTTGGTATGACTCGGGTTTGAACTTATGACCTTCCAGTCTCAGGGCGGACACTCTAACCACAAAGCCACTAAGCGTTGTTGATGGGTTTTTAATGTTTTTGGTGGGCTTTATAAGCGGAATATGTGTCTCCCCGTTACCTGCATTGTTAGCCGCCTCTTGCTATCAGTTTTTCACTATTTAGAATGCAGATAAAAGAGAAAGACATATGGTTTCTTGTCTCACATAGAGATTGTGGATGATAGGCATAATTCTAGCCCAAAAATAGTGCGATGCATTTCAAGATGTTTTGCCTATAATCCGTACCATTCATGCTGTTGAACATATACTATACATCTATACCTTGTTTGCAACATTTACACAGATGCCTAAAGGGCGCTAACTTTCCAATGTTTTTCTTGATTTTTTTTTTAATTTTTTGTTTTAATTTTTTTTTTTTTGTCCTGTCCAGCTTCTCAGGCAAATCATATAGTTGATGTAGATGCCCATATCGGGTGTTCAGATTTACTTTACAAAAGAGAAGTGTAGGATACTTCTCTTGTTGCCTTATCTGTATTTGACTTTATTAAATGTATTTATATTATCATTTGGTGCAGCCGGGTCGCAGCAGGAGGGGATAGAAAGAGGAAAAAAAGGAAGACAGAGGGGGAATTGTGGGGACAAGAGAGGGATTAGACAGAGAGACAAAAACAACAACAGCAAACACAACAATAACAACAACAACAACAATAGAGCAACGTCAGCAAATACAATATATACAAACATGATGGTAAAAGTGATAGCAAAGAAGCAATTAGCGAAATAAATAATAATACAGAAATGACAATGAGCATTATTACACTACAAATGGAGCAATACAAATACCAATAGAAATAGCGCTATTGATAATGAACAATACCAATAATTTACCTCTATTATCAACAATACAGTTGTTCAAATGCAACAATACATATACATAATGATAACTACAGATACAAAAGAATGTTTTTTAAGCGTAATACGCCACCCTCTCATGCCTTCTAGAACGTAAATACATAACTACGTGTGTACGTAAAATGTGCACGTGCATTTGCTTTGGGTGTTGTTAGCTAATAAATAGCAATTTAGATAGTTAGTGTTAGCTGTCATTGAATGTATATCCTGTCACAACAATGACATCACTGCAAATTGTTCGTTGCTTCTCTTGGACTGTTTTTAGTATGTGTGCATGCGCTCCCTGCGCGTACGTGTTGAAGAGACAGGACATGGTGAGTGACAGCTGTTAACACCAATTACTTGTAGTTTGTTGCGTACATTTTTTTTACTACACAGACTTAGTAATTGTGAAAAATATAGACAGTTTTGAATCAAATGTCTTTTGTTAAACCACCAATGGTAACATAGGCTGTCCAATGGTGTTATTGTTTTGCTTTGAAAAATGTTGAAAAACACTCCCTTTAAGTGAGTCTAAAACAGCTCTTAACCCGAAGAAGACGGCTTACAATGCTTACTGCATATGCAGTAGTGCATTTTGAAACCATATAAATAAAACAGAACATTATGTTTGTGTAGAATTTTGTTACAGCTCAATTAAAGGTCTACTGAAATGTGATTTTCAGGGATAGCAGGTGCATTCTATGTGTCATACTTGATCATTTCACGATATTGCCATATTTTTGCTGAAAGGATTTAGTAGAGAACATCGACGATAAAGTTTGCAACTTTTGGTCGCTGATAAAAAAGCCTTGCCTGTACCGGAAGTAGCAGACGATATGTGCGTGACGTCACAGGTTGTGGAGCTCCTCACATCTGCACATTGTTTGCAATCATGGCCACCAGCAGCGAGAGCAATTTGGGCCGAGAAAGCGACGATTTCCCCATTAATTTGAGCGAGGATGAAAGATTTGTGGATGAGGAAAGTGAGAGTGAAGGACTAGAGGGCAGTGGGAGCGATTCAGATAGGGAAGATGCTGTGAGAGGCGGGTGGGACCTGATATTCAGCTGGGAATGACTAAAACAGTAAATAAACACAAGACATATATATACTCTATTAGCCACAACACAACCAGGCTTATATTTAATATGCCACAAATTAATCCCGCATAACAAACACCTCCCCCCTCCCGTCCATATAACCCGCCAATACAACTCAAACACCTGCACAACACACTCAATCCCACAGCCCAAAGTACCGTTCACCTCCCCAAAGTTCATACAGCACATATATTTCCCCAATGCACATAGCGGCACGCACGTACGGGCAAGCGATCACATGTTTGGAAGCCGCAGCTGCATGCGTACTCACGGTACCGCGTCTGCATATCCAACTCAAAGTCCTCCTGGTAAGAGTCTCTGTTGTCCCAGTTCTCCACAGGCCAATGGTAAAGCTTGACTGTCATCTTCCGGGAATGTAAACAATGAAACACCGGCTGTGTTTGTGTTGTTGCTGCAGTCGGCCGCAATACACCGCTTCCCACATACAGCTTTCTTCTTTGCTGTCTCCATTGTTCATTGAACAAATTGCAAAAGATTCACCAACACAGATGTCCAGAATACTGTGGAATTTTGCGATGAAAACAGACGACTTAATAGCTTGCCACCATGCTGTCCCAAAATGTCCTCTACAATCCGTGACGTCACGCGCTGACGTCATCATACCGAAAAATTTTCAGCAGGATATTTCGCGCAAAATTTAAAATTTCACTTTAGTAAGCTAACCCGGCCGTATTGGCATGTGTTGCAATGTTAAGATTTCATCATTGATGTATAAACTTTCAGACTGCGTGGTCGGTAGTAGTGGGTTTCAGTAGGCCTTTAAGTCTGAAAATGCCAGGGCAACTTCAACCCCAAGTTCTGTGACAGTGCTTTTTACACAGATAGGACATTGGGTAGTTAAGATTAAGATGAGTTTATTTCAAAAGGGACAATGCAATTTCATAAAACACATGACTACACATGGTTAAAAAAGCCAGAATTAGCCAGAAGGCTAGTTTTCATCTGTAGTGTGTATAGGGCTGTAGATTGTCCAAAGCGGTACAGTAGTAATGGCGGCAGGGAGCAGTCTTAAGATATTTATAGTGTTAGCCAAAGAGAAATGTGTGCATAGTGTGATTTTTGTGAGAGGCCAAAAAGCCAGCTGCATTAACATGATAGTTTAGATGAGTGTTTGTGTTGTTAAGCTGTGACAACTATCCAGTGATTTAATGAATACCCTATGACCACGTCAAACCTGTTAGAAATGTGTGGCCCTCTGGGATCACAGAAACACCATAACGACATCTGAGAGGCAATGAAGTGTGTCAGTTTGAGCACCTATTTGAGAAAAAAAAAATGTTTCAAACCATATGGCAATGTGCATTTGTGTCTGCATTCATTTTAGAGCCATCAACATTTATCAATGTGTCATTTGTGGACCCAGTGGCAAGGATACGGTTCGCCAGTGAAGGACTTCTAGCATGCTGCGTCTATAACACAGAGTCCCACTTGTCACTGTTTACTTAAATACAAACATTAGTAGAAGTGTTTGGTCCTGTGGGAGGTTGATGATTGAGCAAGAATGTGGGAGCTGTTTTGATAATTCTCAGCAGTTGTGGCAGCACACTCTCCCCAAGAAGCACACCTCCTGACCCCTTTCTAGTCCTTATTCTTAACTATATCCATACCACATCGCACCCACTCCATTGAAATCATTTAAAATATATGCATTTGTCCCATACCATACTGTAAACAGCCATTACTGAACAACCAAAGAAGAAATTGTTTGTTTTGTATTATACAAATTAAGACATTTATTTAAAAATAAACACACACAAACCAAAACAACATTTTTTTGTCACTTTTCTGACTAACCACAGAACAAACTTCCCACACCACAGCCACACTGAACTAGAACACTAACACATATTTGGAATAGCTATAACAGTGGCCAAATTGACCGTTTATGCAAATTAAAAACATATTGTTCCATGGAGGTTTGTTGGAGTGAGACCCCCCCCCCTTCCCCCCATTCATGTCATGTGACAATTTGGATATTGGACTAGTTTAGAGCCTAACATGAGTACTACAGATGACACCTGTAGAAGCAGTACACAATAAAATTAATTATGATTCAATTTCTATAGCATTCATCCCCCCAACACACACCCTCCCCCCAAACACACACACCTGTCCGTCCTCCTGATATGCTGCTGTCCGTCAGTGTTTGGGTCCCACTGATGAGCACAGACAAACTCTGCAGAGAAAATAAACTTGGATTCTCAGCCTGTTTAGAGCACGGAGGCCCTAAAATTAAACGGTATACTTTATAACTCAATAATAAATAAAGCAAAATACGTTCTTGACCCGGAGTGTCCAAACTACGGCCTGCCGAAGTCTTCAGTGCGGCCCCCAATTCATTGAAAAAATCCAAAGGCACACCACCAGCAGAAATCATTAAAATGTGGAACTCGATATTGACAATAAAAAGTCGTCGGATATGACTTTAAACCATAACTAAGCATGCATCACTATAGCTCTTGTCTCAAAGTAGGTGTACTGTCACCACCAGTCACATCACACCCTGACTTATTTGGACTTGTTTGCTGTTTTCCTGTGTCGTATTTTAGTTCTTATCTCGCGCTCCTATTTTGGTGGCTATTCCTGTTTTGTTGGTATTTTCCTGTAGCAGTTTCATGTCTTCCTTTAAGCGATATTCCCCGCACCTGCTTTGTTTTAGCAAACAAGAATATTTCAGTTGTTTTTATCCTTTTTTGTGGAGACATTGTTGATCGTCATGTTTGGATGTACTTTGTGGACTCCTTCTCTGCTCCACACGCTGTAAGTCTTTGCTGTCGTCCAGCATTCTGTTTTTCTTCACTTTGTCGCCAGTTCAGTTTTAGTTTCGTTCTGCATAGCCTTCCCTAAGCTTAAATGCCTTTTTTTTAAGGACACTCACCTTTTGTTTGTTTTTCAGTTTAAGCATTAGATACCTATTTACCTTCACGCTGCCTCCCGCTGTCATCTGCATATTGTGATCACAATTAGCTACCTGCTGCCACCTACTGATATGGAAGAGTATTACACGGTTACTCTGCTGACACTCAACAACAACACATCATTTGCAGACTATGATTACTGGTTTGCAAAAAATATTTCATACCCCCAAATAGGTGAAATTAGATCATCTCCCACGGCACACCAGACTGTATCTCACGGCACACTCGCGGCACAGTGGTTGAAAAACACTGCCCTAAGGGGAGCACAAGTGTTAAAAATGCAACTGTTGCGTTTGGAAGGCATTGTTGCGATGGTTGTGTTCCCTCCAATGCAGAAAGACAAGCAGGAGCAGCGTGCAGGTTAACCTGACCCTCGCCAGATCCTTGTAGTTCGCTGAGCTCCACACATCTCAACAGGAGATGTATTACAGAAGGCGGAGCCTTGTAAAAAAAATCATTGTATGTGATTAGATAAACCACTTGTCCGTTATCTTGAATGACGTGCTACTTCAACCACTCACATCGAAATCAACCCGCGACGCTGATGAGAGCGACGCTGGGAAATCCAAAACAGAACAGCCGACATATTGGATAACAACAAAGTGAAAAGTTAGAGAACTTTTACTGAAACAACGCAGCAATGTCAGTAGACGATTGATGTCACAAAACAGTTGCAAAAGCAGAATCAATGTCAGCACACGATTCCTCGCTCCGTGCCACCATTGTTGTTTGAATCAAACAGTCGCTTCGGCGCTGTGTCACATCTATGAAATCCCGCCCGGCGATCCTGATTGGTTCATTATTTTTTTGCTATCGTGAAGGAATGTGCAATGCCCTCGAGCCCAGATCCTTGTGTGGAGCTCAGCGAACTACAAGGATCTGGCGAGAGTCAGGTTACGTGCAGGTAGGATTGTGTTTTAATTATTTAAGGCAAAAAAACTCAGACGCTAAACAGGCGTAAAGCCAAAAATTTAATTGTCACCAAGAGTGAACAGCGAGGAATTCTAGAGTACGGAAAAAACACTTAAGCGTGGTGAAAACAGGATGTAACGCAAGTGTCGCCAAGAGCGAGCATTGACCCAGCAACTTGTGCTGGGTGACTGAAAACTACAAAGGGGAGTGATTAACCAAAGCAGCTGGTGGGAACACTAATTACTAAACAAGGGCAGGTGTGGAGAATTAGTGCCCACGGAAACCAACTGAGGTGACAGAGGGGTTAGTGCGTCTGCCTCACAATACGAAGGTCCTGAGTAGTTGTGAGTTCAATCCCGGCCTCGGGATCTTTCTGTGTGGAGTTTGCATGTTCTCCCCGTGACTGCGTGGGTTCCCTCCGGGTACTCCGGCTTCCTCCCACCTCCAAAGACATGCACCTGGGGATAGGTTTATTGGCAACACTAAAAAATCGGCCCTAGTGTGTGAATGTGAGTGTGAATGTTATCTGTCTATCTGTTTTGGCCCTGCGGTGAGGTGGCGACTTGTCCAGGGTGTACCCCGCCTTCCGGCCGATTGTAGCTGAGATAGGCTCCAGCGCCCCCCACGACCCCGAAGGGAATAAGCGGTAGAAAATGGATGGATGGATGGATGGAAACCAACTGTAAACGAAAGAAAAGAGGTTACAGCCAGGAAACAGACTAAAAAAAAGCTACTAAACATAAATCACGCCGTGACCCGGGTAACATCACGACTGCAACCCTCCCATCAGTTGGCATTCCATTGAGAGCGGACCATTTTATGCTCTTATTTGAAACACAACAGTGCTACATGATAACACTCCAAGCCTGTGACAAAGTGTGATATGTAGGGGTAGTTGGGTGTCCTGTGTTGCAGTGTAACAACTCTACGGTACACTGTGGCAAGTCTCAAGGTGCCAGCGGGCGACTCCGACTCGCACACATGGCATTAGAGAGCCTAATCCCGCTGATTTGTTGGAATTGTGTACTAAACATTCATAACCACACACGCATGCACACACACCCACACACACCCACATAAACACACGCATACATGTTTTTTTCTGACTCTATATCCCAACAATAATTAGTCCCCAATGGCAGTTGGCATTAAAGAAAATCTTACTGAATGAGTATGATTATTATTAGACTCACGTTACTCTATTGCAGTCACTGTTAATACGTACTGTGTGACACAATGACCTCTTCTGATTGCATGGAAATGTATAATTATTGCTGAGACAATTGATTGGAACAAATGTCAGTTATAAGGTGATTCATTGATTT
This sequence comes from Nerophis lumbriciformis, assembly GCF_033978685.3. Lineage (NCBI taxonomy): Eukaryota > Metazoa > Chordata > Actinopteri > Syngnathiformes > Syngnathidae > Nerophis > Nerophis lumbriciformis. The sequence goes on along the minus strand of NC_084551.2, from coordinate 11,281,090 downwards.
ATAGTCCAGGGGTGTCGAACTCATTTTAGATCGGGGGCCACATGGAGAAAAATCTACTCCCAAGTGGGCCGGACTGGTAAAATCACAGTGTTATGATCCGCTGCCCGGATCATATTTCTGTTTACGTTTTCGAGGCACTTGTGTTTTTTGTTAGTTTTGTGCACCTGAGTTTGTTGCCATGGCTGCTTATTGTTTTCACCTGCCGCGTGTGTTTCCGGACGCGCACCTGTTAGCCATCAATGACATTATTTAAACCTGCCTTGCCAGTGGGTCAGTCTGGCTTCCTAGTTTGTTTTCGTACATCAGATGACGACTTTTGTTTCCTGCTCTTGTTACTTGCTAGCTCCCACGCTAGCCCATTTAGTTTTTTGCCTTAAGTGCTGTGAGCACGTTTTTGTTGGTTCCCTTTTGATTTAATTCTTAATAAATCATTTTTCCTACCTGCACGCTGTGTCTGACGCCCGTCTGCATTCCTGGGAGAACGAGCCCCGCATCACCATGCGCCCCGGTCGTCACACACAGCACGATAACTTAAAAATAAAGACAACTTCAGATTGTTTTCTTTGTTTAAAAATAGAACAAGCACATTCTGAAATTGTACAAATCATAATGTTGTTCGTCTTTTTGTACAATTATCTGTTGCGGTTAATAGTGTATATACTTTATCTGTCGTTATTTATATTTTCTGAATACATTTTATGGTAATGTTCATCGGTCAACTCATTGGTGTTAAATTTCAATTAATCAAGATGAAAAATTACATCAACATCAAATTACAGTATGTTATTTATGTAGTTTGATCATTTTCCTCAACTGATGCACTAACATCATGTGGTTTATTTTGTACATATGTAGCATCATCTACAAAGATACAAACAATTGCTATTGTGACATCCAGTGGACACATTTAAAACAGTTTCTTTCATTCAAAAATTTCAGGTACATTTTTATACTTAGCATACTCATCCCGGGGCCCGGATTAAAGCTGATCCGGCCCTCGGGCCGTACGTTTGACATCCCTGATTTAGTCTAAGGATATCAGTCATTCGCAAAAAACATTTAAGTTGAAGTTGTGAATGAAATGGTGTGATTTATATAGTACTGATACAACCAACGTTGCCTCCAGAGGATTCCTTTTTCTCCTGGAGCAGTACCTCTGCTCAGACTGTTTCAACAGCCCTGCTGATATGTCTTTAATCAGATTTGGTTTGAAATCCATACACTCTGAGAAAGTACTTCAACTTTTTTCCGCTTAAAAGCAAAAATATTTAATGGGCCACATGTTTCTCATCAGTTCCTTGTGGTCCCCATATACTGTAATGCTGAAGATGTTTTTAAATCAGCACAATCCATTTTTTAATAGGATTGTCACAGAGCCTTGTTGTCAGACACTGTGCAATTAAGTTCAATTTGCAAATTAGTGTAGCGCTCTTATCCTTCCCCAACAGGGGTATGGGGACATAGTTTCCTCATCTGGATCCTCTTAAAGACACTGTAATCATCCAAGCAGCTGTGGCCTTTCTAATTGAGATTGTTGATAACCTCCCCACCAGCGACAGCCAGGCTCAATAACCATGACATAATCTGTCATTACAAAGCAGCGATGGGAGAAGTTGTGGAAAAAAAAAATTAAAAATCACGCATTTCAAGAGCTTCAGTTTACCGCAATGTTTATTTGCAGGTCTCTCACTTTCCAGCCACGTAAATATGTTTGAAAAACAGATTTACCCTTAAGAAAGACACAAACACAAAAGCTATCCCCTTCGAACATAGGAATACAACCTTATCTCTACTATATTCTGTCACAAAATGGAGTGGTACTTATAATAACTGCCCATTTTCAAAACAAAACCTATGAAATAGTACATAGTACTGTGTAGGGCACAGGTGTCAAACTCAAGGCCCGGTAGCCAGATCTGGCCTGCCATGTCATTTAAAGGGGCCCACCACAACATTTAATGCAGAGGTCTTCAACAGGAGGTCTGCAGGGGGGTCGTGAATTAGACTTTTTTTTTTTTATTATTCTGCCTGCAATTTTCCCACAAATTTAAATGTCTTTAAATACACATTAACATCGGTTTATAAGTTACAGTAACATGACCACCCTACTCACTGTACCTTGCAGGATTTGAATTAAAAACATGTATAAATAATGATACTGTATTATTTTATAATCTTAAAGGCCTACTGAAACCCACTACTACCGGCCACGCAGTCTGATAGTTTATATATCAATGATGAAATCTTAACATTGCAACACATGCCAATACGGCCGGGTTAACTTATAAAGTGCAATTTTAAATTTCCTGCGAAACTTGCGGTTGAAAACGTCTAGGTATGATGACGTATGCGCGTGACGTCGATGGTTGAAACGGAAGTATTGGGACGCCATTGTATCCAATACAAAAAGCTCAGTTTTCATCGCAAAATTCCACAGTATTCTGGACATCTGTGTTGGTGAATCTTTTGCAATTTGTTTAATGAACAATGGAGACTGCAAAGAAGAAAGCTGTAGATGCGATCGGTGTATTAGCGTCTGGCTACAGCAACACAACCAGGAGGACTTTGACTTGGATAGCAGACGCGCTATCCGACGCTAGCCGCCGACCGCATCGATGATCGGGTGAAGTCCTTCGTCGCTCCGTCGATTGTTGGAACGCAGGTGAGCTTCGGTGTTGATGAGCAGATGAGGGTTGGTGTAGGTGGAGAGCTAATGTTTTTATCATAGCTCTGTCGAGGTCCGTAGCTAAGTTAGATTCAATGGCGTCGTTAGCAACAGCATTGTTAAGCTTCGCCAGGCTGGAAAGCATTAACCGTGTAGTTACAGGTCCATGGTTTAATAGTATTGTTGATTTTCTGTCTATCCTTCCAGTCAGGGGTTTATTTCGTTTGTTTCTATCTGCAGTTAAGCCCGATGCTATCACGTTAGCTCCGTAGCTAAAGTGCTTCGCTGATGTATTGTCGTGGAGATAAAAGTCACTGTGAATGTCCATTTCGCGTTCTCGACTCTCATTTTCAAGAGGATATAGTATCCGAGGTGGTTTAAAATACAAATCCGTGATCCACAATAGAAAAAGGAGAGAGTGTGGAATCCAATGAGCCCTTGTACCTAAGTTACGGTCAGAGCGAAAAAAGATGCGTCCTGCACTGCACTCTAATACTTCACTCTCACGTTCCTCATCCACGAATCTTTCATCCTGGCTCAAATTAATGGGGTAATCGTCGCTTTCCCGGTCCCAATCGCTCTCGCTGCTGGTGTAAACAATGGGGAAATGTGAGGAGACTTTCAACTTGTGACGTCACGCTACTTCCGGTACAGGCAAGGCTTTTTTTTTTATCAGCGACCAAAAGTTGCGAACTTTATCGTCGTTGTTCTATACTAAATCTTTTCAGCAAAAATATGGCAATATCGCAAAAATGATCAAGTATGACACATAGAATGGATCTGCTATCCCCGTTTAAATAAAAAAAAAATCATTTCAGTAGGCCTTTAACATTTAGCTCTCTAGTTGTCAGCTAACTATTAACGGGTGCTATACTGTATTGATTATTTTGTTTTGCACAATCACAAGGTACCTTTAGGATCAGTTAAATTCAAAACACAATTCTATCCATCCATCCCATTTGGGGGTCCTCCGCATGGAACACATTGAAGACCCCTGATTTGAAGTTGGCCCTCCACATTATTTAAGTGGCCTGCAGAAGGTTAAAAATAATAAAGGACTTTCTGGCTAAATGTATTTGTTCTTTTCAATTCTGACAGTAAAATGTGCTGCGTCCAATTGCATATGTTCTGCACTTTAATAGTATCTGATCGCGCAACAAGATGTTCAAAGCATTTTTTTGGGGGGTTTGTTTTAGAATAGAATAGAAAGTACTTTATTGATCCCTGGGGGAAATTCAGCACCACAGTTCGCTCACAATAGACAATAATAATAATAAATAATATAATATATATAATATATTATATATAATATATGAATAATATAAATATATTCTACATATATTCTACATTTAAGTGCAGTCAAGGAACATGTGCATTATACAGTCTGATGGCTGTCGGTATGAAGGACCTCCTGTGTCGTTCCGTGTTGCATTTTGGGAGTCTGAGCCTTCCACTGAACGTGCTCATTCTCTCCGCAATGTCCGATTGTAGTGGGTGGGAGGTGTTGTCCATAATGGCTAGGAGTTTTGCTAGACTTCTCCTCTCTGACACCACCGCCAGAGAGTCTAGCCCCACTCCCACCACGTTTTTTAAAGAATCCTTCAATATCTGCTCGTCACCTGCATTTAGAATTCCAAAGCAAGTTGTCCGTCATTCTGTTAGTAAAAACTATAATGATCAAAAATAGTTACATTAGCAAATTGTGTAACGAGGCTATAATATGTTTATATCACTGTTACAAGCAGCCCTCTGAGGGCAGTCATAATTGCGATGTGGCCCTCAATAAAAACGAGATTGCCACCCCTGATGTCGGGTCATCCTATGAACTGCCATTATTCCCTCCTCTGCTTCCCTAGGGTGATTCAGTACCAGCAGGTGATGAGGGTCCCTTTGCCGACCCCGTTACCTTGGAGCAGAAAACTAGCAGCATCGGTGGCACGAGTGGGAAAGTCAGCCTTTGGATGCAGTGGATGTTACCCAAGGTCATCGTGAAACTATTTGCTCCTGATCCAACTACAAAAAAGACAGGTATGTGATTCTCAAAATAATATGTAATACTACATAACAGTGGTACTTTGGTTTTCATCTGCTTCCCTTTTAGTATGACTGGGTTTTTAGTACAAAAAAAATAGCATAGTATACAGTAATAGGGATCCTTAGAGTTCGTGTTTCCAGAGTGTCACTGAATGAATCACACACGGCAAGTCTAGCCAAACAATCAAAGGTCATATGGCGCTTTTCGGCTGTCCGCCATAGTTTCGTAGAGAGCAAAGCTGTGTCGCGCATGCGTATGATTGCATCAGATGATGTAAACAAAGTTGTGTGAGCACACAGCCATTGTCTGTATGTCCTTGGATATAACAGGATGGCCAGCACTTTGATCATTTAGGTGTGAAACACTACTGAATTAATTTAAGACGTTTAAGCAAAGTACAGAGTTGGCCTCTGTATATTCATGTATCAATTTCAACCGTCATATATGTGCATTTGCCATTTTTTATGTGTTTAAAACTGTAACTATTTTCTATGAAAGGTATTTTTGTTAAAGGGGAACATTATCACAATTTCAGAAGGGTTAAAACCATTAAAAATCAGTTCCCAGTGGCTTATTTTATTTTTCGAAGTTTTTTTCAAAATTTTACCCATCACGCAATATCCCTAAGAAAAGCTTCAAAGTGCCTGATTTTAACCATCGTTATATACACCCGTCCATTTTCTTGTGACGTCACACAGTGATGCCAATACAAACAAACATGGCGGATAGAACAGCAAGGTATAGCGACATTAGCTCGGATTCAGACTCGGATTTCAGCGGCTTAACACTGTCTGATAAGATAATTACTAACAACTATGAACTAGGTTTACAGCATATGAAATACATTTGGCAACAACATGCACTTTGAGAGTGCAGACAGCCCATTTCAGGCGCGCTAAGAACATATATTTGTCCACGATTTCAGCACTCAAGTTAACCATACCTAAATAGACACAAAATACTGCATTACACAAGACTGCCCGAATGTACTCGAATGATTGAAAAAAATAAATGTTTTTAAGCTAAATTATTGGTAAACACAGTTTATGTATAATAATTTACGTAAAACCGCAAGTAATGAATAAAGTTTTCATCAATTAATATATTCTGTAGACATACCCTCATCCGCTCTCTTTTCCTGAAAGCTGATCTGTCCAGTTTTGGAGTTGATGTCAGCAGGCCAGGGAAGCTAGGGTCGATATTCTTCTCTTGATCATCTTCGGTGGCATAAGGGACGGTGTCCAGGGGGTTTAGCTCGCTCGTCTGCGGGAACAAACTGCCGCCATTGCTTGCCGTGCTACCGAGGTCCGTTGTCCCTGAATAGCTCACACACTCCGGCAGATTCAATGGGGGTCTGGCGGCAGATTTCTTTGACTTTAGCGTTGGAAATGCATCTGCTTTGAGTGTCGCAGGATATCCACACATTCTTGCCATCTCTGTCGTAGCATAGCTTTCGTCGGTAAAGTGTGCGGAACAAACGACTGACCATTTCGTCGGCTTTCCCCACACCCTCGTATTTTGAACAATTTTCGTCCAATTTCTTGCCACTATCGCATATTTGGGCTACTGGTGCAACTTTAATCCGTCCCTGTTCGTGTTGTTACACCCTCCGACAACACACCGACGAAAGTGAGAAAATGGCGGATTGCTTCCCGATGTCGCTCCGAGAGCGAATAATAGAAAGGCGTTTAATTCGCCAAAATTCACCCATTTAGAGTTCGGAAATCGGTTAAAAAAATATATGGTCTTTTTTCTGCAACATCAAGGTATATATTGACGCTTACATAGGTCTGGTGATAATGTTCCCCTTTAACAATTTTAGGTTGTCTGTGGCAGATTATTGGATTTAATTTTCATCTAATTCCGTTTTTTTACTGACTCTTTGGAACCGATTGTTAAAGAAAACTGTATGGAAGACATCATTGTTACTTTTGTTTTGTGTCCTTTTAAAATAAACAGCACACACCAAAGGTTTATAAAACAAGTTTATGATTTGTTGGGCATGGTTTCTTGCTTTAAGTTTGCCTCTGCAAAAAATAAATTGAATACAAATTAAACCCAATCAATCTCTATAGTCAGACAAATATTTAAAGGGGATCTGTTGTCAACATATAACTGTTGAAGGCAAGGGGAGGTGAGCTGCTGCGGAGGAAGAAGATTGATGGACCAGATAAATAAATACATGGGTGATGAATCCAAGTGAACTGTGCTGTGTCCTCTTTTAATATATTGTGGTGATGAAAGGTTGATTTACCTTTTAATGGGTGTTGGTTAGGGCTGCATGATTATGGCCAAAATAATAATGATTATTTTTATCAATAATACACATAATTCATCACAATTATTCATTTTGTTAGTGTTTCCCACAGGTCAGCAATGTAATTGCAGTAATGGGGTCCAGGTAGTGGTGGGGTGGGGGGATAGTGAACATGACATCATGTAATTTGTAATGATATAGTCTAATAAAAAGGCTGAAAAATGTCTCAATATATAAAGAAAAATGTGTTTTTCTTCATAATTAGTATTATTTATGCTTTTTCTCATCAGATGATGCCTTTACCTCTATCTATTTTGTATGAGTTTCATCAGGACCATAAAATACAGCCACATTCCCACATCAATTGGACACCACTTCATCTTATAGTTAATATTTTGTATATTAAATGATAAAATACAAAAATATAGAGTTATTTAGTGTCATGACTGTGCTCACTTGAAAGAGACCGTCAATGCACAATTACATTTCCGGGATTCATACACATGCGCAGATGCAGGAGATGCATGTCTCGCCAGAACATTTACGAGAAATGTTGGCACTGGACAGGAAAGTGTCTCCAGACTTTATTTTGAACGATGGCTAGGTGTTAGTCCTGCTAGTGCAAGCGTCCACATGTGTCGCCATGTAATAACATGTAATAACAGTAGTCGGTCTATAACGCATGCTGTTAGACTCAACAGAAGTGAAACGAGGCGGCCGGTATGCAGCAGCCCGGGAAAAGTTTGTTAATGCCAGCAGGCAAGTTGGTCGGTGTGTTCATGGAGCTCTGTGCGCATACACAATGGCCTCTGGCATGGGCGGTAGTCGCTTCATGGGACTTCTAAAACAAGCAACTGTTGCTTTTCTGTCACTGTGCATTTGATTTGAAGCGGTGCCTGCTTTTTAAATGTTAATATCGCCGACAATCACCTGTATTTAATAGTGGCAGCCAACATCGTGATTGTGATTACAGTTCGATTAATTGTGCGGCCCGAGTGTTGATAATATTGCATATCTTCTTCCCCTCCAGATCTCAAAATGAACAGTCTGTAACTGTGAAAATGTAATTATTGGACCACCTTGCTGAAAGAGTTTCAGCCAAAACAAACTATTTAGGATTCTGGCTTTATTAATAAGAGATTGAATTTATATGTCACTTTACAGTAAAACTCATTATTTAGTTACTTGACAATCACACAATGGTGGTAAGGAAATATTTGTAGTCTGGGGTAGACTTGACGGAAACAAGGCTGATCCATAATAGAAATAAATAAGACTCCAAAAATAACCCTTACAATTATTTTAAGTAAAACTGTTTTCCTTCAAGTAAATTGCTGCAGTGAGCAGTTGAGAATATAGAGACAGCAATGACATGCCATTGAGTAAATAAGATAAATATGTTAAATTAATTTGTTGAATTGAAGGACAAGGTGTGAACCTGTTAGCCGTCTTTAAATTACGTCTGTTGCGAGTTGCTGACTACTCTCTCTCAGGGCATTCAATTGATCGCAACTGGACTGTTCAGTTTGTCTTTGAAGACGTTTTACCTTGCCTCCAAGTAGGCTTCATCATTTCTTCCTTATAGATTTAGATTGGTTAGCTCGAGCCTTAGGCTTAGATTGGTCAGATCAAGACTGCTGGGGTTTTGTCACACAGTATCCACAATAAAGCTGACAAGCCTTGTTTAGAATGTTAAGAAACTATTAAGAACCACTCAAAATCAACACAGTAATATACTGTATATGCTTGCAGTCCATTTCATTCTAAGCCAATCTGTGACCTGGGACTTTTTTATTGGAAACAATGACAGCCGTCAGCTAAGTTTACAGACTTGCTTTGGTACTAACCTAATCAGATTGTAGAGTATGGAACATGTTTACTCTGCGGTGGGTAGTTTCATTTTCACATAGGGTGCTCTAAGAAATGCACACAGGTTTTGTGAACAATCAGTATTTTGTGACATGCACAGTCCTCATTTTGGCAAGCTGATGGTTTATACTCCACTAATTTCACTTTACTCATTCACTCGTTTGCAAAACATGAATGTGTGACCGTTAAAACAAACACAAAAATAGAGTCTCTCCCATCATTAACGGTGTTCCAGTTTCAGGATTGATGTTCAGCCAAACATGCATGCATGTCAGCAGTTACAGTACATATATAATATGAAATTGTCTCTTTTCTTTCTCCACAGAAGTCTGCATGGTCAGTGAACTAGAGGACCTGAGTGCCTCAGTAGATATCCAGGATGTTTACACAAAGATCAAATGTAAAGTTGGCAGTTTCAACATTGACCACTACAGATGCAGGTTGAGTATCCGTTTATTAACAATGCACTTTATCGACCTATCCATGTCTCTGTGAGCATACCCATGGGGAAAGCAACCATCACCACTTAAAACCTAAGTAATAAATCACACCCCCACTACACTCTCTTGCGCAGACTTTACTGCCAACAACACTCTTGTGTTCCCATTCACCTTCATAAGGGGGATTTTTCTGATTATCACCCCAGCGTCATCGTATTTCCAGACAGTTATAGCCCCAAAAAAACTGGATGGACGATTTGACTCTGCTTTGGGCTGGCCCAGGTCTGACTCACAGAGCAGAGAAGTTCAGTTAGTCCATCTGTCATTTTATTTGCGCCTGTGGTGTCTGAATTGATTCATAGAAACATTAACACACTTGAGGAAAACCGCTTGGCCCTGTTCCACCACATCCTAATATATAGCAATTCTGCTCCTAGTCAAGTTCCATTTGAAATTCTCTGATTTACCTTAAAGCATGCAAGCCAAAAAAAACAACTATGACTAAATGACAGTATCTTTGCAATTGCAGTATTTACTGTTTTTCTTTGCTATGTACACATTTTTCCAGGGTTTTTTGGAGCCGTTTTTGCTGCTTGACTTAATCACATTTCTCCTTGTTAGACTCCGTAATTTGAGAGTGCACACCATGTACAGTACGTGCCTGAGGTCCACTTAGCAGGAGGCAATTCCCCCTGCCTCCGTCTGAGAAGATAACAAACCAAGTTTCTTGGATCCCAAAGCCCATAATGTGTTTGTGTGTGTTTCCAGTTCCGTGTGCTTACATGCCTGTGTAAATATGTTCTTGGCTTGAAGTGCCTCTTTCTCTCATCGAGCCAGACAGTGAAGTGGGGATGGACCCTCCTTGCCTTGAGTCCACATGGAAGCCTGTCATTGGCAATGATTACTTGAACCACAGAAATTATAACAGAAAAGGATTCTTGTTTGCCAGATTTTGGAAACACCTTCGCTGGTTCCAAGGTGTAATAGTCATGTGTTACTGGTCAGAGGTTGACTGGCTGGCATGGCTTTAAACCTGAACATTGGATAATTGAAGAGACCTCCCTGTTCTTTTCTGTGGTCATTTGAGTTTGATTCTGCTAGGCTAAAGGTGTTCTGTAAAAGTTTGCTTTATTTCCAGGGTGATGTCAGATGTGACATAATTGTCCAATATTAAAGGGGAACATTATCACCAGACCTATGTAAGCGTCAATATATACCTTGATGTTGCAGAAAAAAGACCATATATTTTTTAACCGATTTCCGAACTCTAAATGGGTGAATTTTGGCGAATTAAACGCCTTTCTAATATTCGCTCTCGGAGCGATGATGTCACAACGTGGCGTCACATCGGGAAGCAATCCGCCATTTTCTGAAACACCGAGTCAAATCAGCTCTGTTATTTTCCGTTTTTTCGACTGTTTTCCGTACCTTGGAGACATCATGCCTCGTCGGTGTGTTGTCGGCGGGTGTAACAACACGAACAGGGACGGATTCAAGTTGCACCAGTGGCCCAAAGATGCGAAAGTGGCAAGAAATTGGACGTTTGTTCCGCACACTTTACCGACGAAAGCTATGCTACGACAGAGATGGCAAGAATGTGTGGATATCCTGCGGCACTCAAAGCAGATGCATTTCCAACGATAAAGTCAAAGAAATCTTCCGCCAGACCCCCATTGAATCTTGCGGAGTGTGTGAGCAATTCAGGGACAAAGGACCTCGGTAGCACGGCAAGCAATGGCGGCAGTTTGTTCCCGCAGACGAGCGAGCTAAACCCCCTATCGACCCTAGCTTCCCTGGCCTGCTGACATCAACTCCAAAACTGGACAGATCAGCTTTCAGGAAAAGAGTGCGGATGAGGGTATGTCTACAGAATATATTAATTGATGAAAATTGGGCTGTCTGCACTCTCAAAGTGTATGTTGTTGCCAAATGTATTTCATATGCTATAAACCTAGTTCATAGTTGTTAGTTTCCTTTAATGCCAAACAAACACATACGAATCGTTGGTTAGAAGGCGATCGCCGAATTCGTCCTCGCTTTCTCCCGTGTCGCTGGCTGTCGTGTCGTTTTCGTCGGTTTTGCTTGCATACGGTTCAAACCGATATGGCTCAATAGCTTCAGTTTCTTCTTCAATTTCGTTTTCGCTACCTGCCTCCACACTACAACCATCCGTTTCAATACATTCATAATCTGTTGAATCGCTTAAGCCGCTGAAATCCGAGTCTGAATCCGAGCTAATGTCGCTATAGCTTGCTGTTCTTTCCGCCATGTTTGTTTGTGTTGGCTTCACTATGTGACGTCACAGGAAAATGGACGGGTGTTTATAACGATGGTTAGAATCAGGCACTTTGAAGCTTTTTTTAGGGATATTGTGTGATGGGTAAAATTTTGAAAAAATCTTCGAAAAATATAATAAGCCACTGGGAACTGATTTTTAATGGTTTTAACCCTTCTGAAATTGTGATAATGTTCCCCTTTAAGGTGTCATGGACTGTTACATAATCTTACCTTTCACTAAAGTTGTGTGTCTGACTGTGCCAATTTTAATAGTTTTGTAGACATTGTTTAACTTACCCAGGAAGATAAAAGATGAATTTACATTGCTCACTTATTTCAGTTGAATGCACTTTTATCAGACCTTTTTTAAACCAACCAAGGAGAGGAGGCCCTCTGGGCATCTGGCACATTGCAATCTATCCTCCACACTATATTACTCATTCCGAACGGTTTGATATTTTTGCACCAAGCCCAGTTTATTTGTGTGCAGTAAATTATTGGGGAGATTCATGCCTGCATGTGCATGGTCTGGTTTTCTGCGGTATGCAGCACAATGTATACAGCAGTGTACATTTAATTTACCCATGGCGGATTATAATCAGTATACAAAATAAATACAATTAGCACTAGAAGTAAATTAAGTTTGACAGAAAATATTTCATCTAGCTCTTAATGTCTCACTGCTGTGAAAATATAAAGATTTAGTTCGGTCATATTGGTGTTCTAGGTGCATATATCACTGAGATCTAGATTCTTATCAAAAACTGAAAACAAGGGAGTGGAGAATGATAGAGTTCCCTCATAATAGCAAAAGATTGATGTAGGTTTGGACATTTTTCATGGCGAGGCGGCGAAAGGGAATTTAAGGGATGCAGTTTAAGTCAGTTAAACCATTAGACGGGGACCCATATTTGGGCCACAAGCGCCCCCTAAAGTGCCGCCAAAAATTATATGTTTCTCAGCTGTGGTCCGTATGGGCCGCAGCGGGACTCAGTTGTAATACACTTTTCCACCACTTGTGGCAGTAATGCCATCCTTCCATTTTCTACCGCTTATTCCCTTTTGGGGTCGCGGGGGGCGCTGGAGCCTATCTCAGCTACAATCGGGCGGAAGGCGGGGTACACCCTGGACAAGTCGCTACCTCATCGCAGGGCCAACACAGATAGACAGACAACATTCACACTCACATTCACACACTAGGGCCAATTTAGTTCATGCCAATCTCAAACAAACATAAGTCTAGAGCTGAAGTCATAGAGAAGTTTCTTAAGCGTGGAAGTTATGACAAAGTGGTGAAGCTGTATATTCATTTGCACTTTATTTTCTTGACAGTTTGGTTACGAAACATTAATTAATAATTTAGTTGATTTATTTTAGCACAACATAATTGTAGGTAAATGTATTTTGAGTCCCTTCCTATGCAATATATTTGATTAGCACTGATTGTTCTAATTTTCAATCACTAATTGTTCTAAGTCTAAGGTTTATGTGTTAAATAGATTATAATTGTTGTCATTAACACATGCTTTCATATCATTTGACAAGGTTGTTACTATAAGTAGGTTAGATATAATGGTTAATACAACTCATAAGACTCAAATTACTAATGTAATTCAGTGATAATATATGAGTAGTCCCTGGACCCGAGGTCAAAAAAGTTAAGAACCCCTGGTTTTAGTCACATGCACACAAATGCTGCTGTGCATCAAAATTGTAGGAATTTTAAGACATTATAAGGTCAGCACTAGGGATGTGCCACTGACGAGTATCGGAAAGTAAACTTCAAGAAGTCAAAATGGAACCAAGTTATAGCAGAAAGTGAGCCCCATATCCAATAAATGTACGCTTGATAAAGGAACAGAATGCAAAGACCATGGACAGAAAAGCAATGATGTGGGGAAACAACTACGTTTGTGTATTTTTTTAAGTACAGATTCGCTAATAGGAGATAGAATGGTGACTAAGGTATGATTGATTTCTTCCAGGAGCTCCAAAAGGGATTTGAAGACAGATTAGGTGAACTATCAGGAATAAGTAGCTGTGCAATCAATGTGTATTAGTCAGCCCACTCTCACTGACATTAGAAACAGGTCGTCCCCATAGTATCATAGAAGTGACAGAAATAATACAAATGCTATGGATATTGTTTTATATTTCCATCTTTCAGTCCTCTGGTATCTAATTTAGTGTCCAACGGACTAATCCCCAGTAAACATGTTCACTTTCTTGAAGTCAAAACAAGGTCATTTGGTCAGTACTCAAGAATTCTGAACAGTAGACCCATGTATAAACATGTGATAAACACTGTGTCTTTAATCTTAATCACTTGTTTTCTTTACAGGTGCTGTGTTTCTGTTTATCTCAATCGTTGGATTCCAATGCCAGAATGTATAGTGTATTCGGGTTTTCTTATCCTTTATGTTTAGACATCTTCCAACTAAAAACCTGTCTTTTATATTACTTCAATGATTTTTTACAATAACATTCTACCTTACTTGCAATTATTTATTGTATGTACTATACATACACAGCCCATGCTGCCTGGGAACCACTCCATGGTTTATAGATCCCTGAGCTAATTACTAAATTGAGTTAATTAAAGAGCAGACTGTCACAGTAGAAAAATAAGCATAGATTCTATTTCAACTTGGCCTTGTGTGTCTCTCCAGGCCAGGTCAAGGCTGGCACTCTGGGCTTTATGAAGGACTCATTCTGCACTGCAAAGAGACAGCTGTGGTGAGGCATCTGCCTGCCCCAGAGCAGCTACCTTTAGGCCTCCTTATACTGTGTCTCCGCTATACGTTCTATATCTTTTAATCAAGGGTCTATACTGTATATCTCCTCATGCTGGACAGACAGGAAAAGAAAGAAAATGTTTCTGGCAGTGACTCAGGGTGTTCAAACTTGTTTTGTTGAGATACACCCAAGAAAATGGGATATAACCAGATCACTCTCACAAGAAATACTCATCACATCCCCCTGTCTCTCCAGTAGTTCTCAATAGCTTCACAATCATATTGTTCAAATCTGGTGACATTGTCTTCACTTTTCTTGTTGATTCAAGTTTACAAATGGAGATGTTCTTATACTGGTCTCCAATGTCCAAAGTACATTCATAATAACAATATTAAATATTTCTCATTAGTCAATCATTTAAGTTGTTTTTACTACAAAAAACAATCTACAAAATAATGATATGCATATTGTTGCCATATTAATAGTCATTGTTGATCATATAAGACCACTGCACAATATTTGAGGTGCTTTTAACTGGCGCTGCTTCCCTTGGTTTGACTGATCAACTCTTTACTTTTCTTCCCAATTATCTAAAGGTCCCCTGCTATCAAATGAACTTCATCATTGCCACCATTGTATCTGTGATTTATTTATATTTTTACTGCTTTTCCTTCGGTATACATGCACTTACATTTCTTGCATCTCCCTGCCCTGCTGTCTCTGTCCCTCTGTGCACTTGTCTCTCTCCTCACCTCCAGTCTGGAGGAGGGTGTTCGGACCAGCTGTGGAGGAGTGGTCCTGTCTTGCACTGACAAGCTGAACAGACGCACTGTGTTGGTTCGACCGGTCAGCAAGCAAGATTCTTTCAGCCACATCTCTGGCTTTTTCTCTCCTGTAAGAATATATCTCTTCCTCTTTGGTGCTGCCTCTGCTATTCTCCCATCGGTAGTGGTTTAAAGGTCCTGTGCATTGCTCAGAGATGTACTGGCAAACTAACTCATACCTGCTATAAATTATAGAATATTTACTTAAATACAGCCAGTGTAAAAGGACATAATTCTGATGATAGTATGACACTCTGAGGAATGTACTTTAAACTTTAGTGTTTGCTTCAGTTATTGTAGAGCTTCTCCCAAGGGGCACATAATTGTATGCTTCTAACTGTTTTCCAATTGATTTACGAGTGATTTAATAGATACTAAGTCCACTAAAAACTTTAATTAGTTTTTTAGTCATGGCATAAGAGTTTATACACTCACAGATATAACTGTGATCATCATGTTATTAAATTTAAATTATTGTGTATGATTTATAATAAATATACAATATATAAACATGTTTTGATCTCTCTTTTCACGAAGAGGTCTTTGAAATTATTTAGATAGACTGTATAGCATCTAAAATTGCTTCAAGTTAATCAGCTAGCTATATAAACTATATAGCAGGAATAATCAACTGAATTTTGTTGTTGGCTACATTTCCAGAAAGCTAAGGACCGGGGACCAGCCTTCACTATTAGTCTTATTTCGTATATTCCCTGAGAACCAGCGTCCTCTACAGTACATTTCATTTTGGTCTATTTATTTTGTCAGAGTGACAGAAGTGCTCTGCTGTTTTAAGGACCCTCTGCAAAAAGCTCGACAAAGATCATTTATATTAAACCACTTTGGTGTTTTTAAGAAACGGCTGCAAAAATGTGAGTCTCCCACAAGTTTTTTTAACTGAACTCCCGGGCGACTGGTTGTAAAGCCCAAATGATGAAAAAGAGAGGACCTAAATTATAACCTTGAGGAACACGACTGGTATAACTTTAAAAAGTTGAAAAGATTTCTACTGACTGCATTTGAAGTAAACAAGCTACAGCAACACCTTAGTTACATACATCAGATTACGAAAACACGTGTAACTGCCAAAAAGGATAGGACTTAAAGGGGTATCTTGAGGAACACTAAAGTTATTTAATTTGGACCCTAGTGTTCTGTGTTTGCTAGCAATTTTAAAATCTCAATGCAAAGATCTTCAAATGTATTTACTGTGGTCCAAGTTCCTCTACAACATTAGCACTCCAGTGTTCTATATTGTTTTTTGCAAAAATGTTTGTCTTCAAAGTTTTAAGGCTAAACTCGGTTGTCATTCCCGGGTCGGATTTGGTCCCAAGGCGGCGAGTTTGAATAGCCCTGCTATGTAGGATCTTAATGACTTAACGTTAATCAGCTAGCTAGATTAACTATATAAAATCTTAAATGACTAAAGGTTTAACAGCTATCAAGTTAAACTGTTTAGTATCTTAAATGACCAAGTTAATAGGTTAGCTAGATAGACTGTATAGCACCTTAAACGACTGAAAGTTAATCAGCTAGCTAGATAGACTATATAGCATCTTTTTAACCTACTCAGTGGCCTAGTGGTTAGAGTGTCCGCCCTGAGATCGGTAGGTTGTGGGTTCAAACCCCGGCCGAGTCATACCAAAGACTATAAAAATGGGACCCATTACCTCCCTGCTTGGCACTCAGTATCAAGGGTTGGAATTGGGGGTTAAATCACCAAAAATGATTCCCGGGCGCGGCCACCGCTGCTGCCCACTGCTCCCCTCACCTCCCAGGGGGTGATCAAGGGTGATGGGTTAAATGCAGAGAATAATTTCGCCACACCTAGTGTGTGTGTGACAATCATTGGTACTTTAACTTTTAACTTTAAATGACTAAACGTTCATCCGCTAACTAGACAGAATATATATATATATATATATATATATATATATATATATATATATATATATATATATATATATATATATATATATATATAATCTGAAATTATTAAGTTACTGTAACCAGCTTGCTAGGTAGACTATATAGCATCTTAAATGACTTAAAGTTAACCAGTTAGCTATGTAGAGTATATAGCATTGTAACAAACTAAACATTAATCACCTAGCTAGATAGACAGTATATCATCCTAAACTATTAAAAGTTAATCAGTTAGCTAGATAGACTATACATCATCTTAAATAACTTAAAGTTAATCAGCAAGCTAGAAAACTACATCGCATCGTAATTGACAAAAAGTTAATCCGCTAGCTCATTTAAGATGCTATATAGCCTAATATAGCATCTTAAATGACTAAAAGGTAATCAGTTACCAGACAGAATATTTTGCATCTAAAATGACTTGAAGTGATTGAAGTTGCTTTGAGGAAACACTATCTGTTGTAGTAATTATGTTCTTCTCCCATCACCGGCCAGACGGCAGCCAAGGTGCTGGAAGGCTCTCACCAGCAGCATGGCTTCTTGTCCATTACCTACACACAGGCTGTCACCAAAAATGTTCGTCATAAACTCACCACACGGCCCGAGCGGCCAACACGCAGCGGTACAACCACTGCCAGTCAGCGTGTTACTGCGGATCCCCTTGCAGACGGTTCCCCTCAATACCTGAGAGAAATCCTTCTGACAGCCCAGCCCTTTGACGTTGTGCTCTCATGTCCGTTATTAACCACCATAGTTGGAATATTTCAGGTAGGAAATAGATTATTCAGTATAAAAGGTACTGTTTTTGGTGTTTTATGATCTTTATTAATCTTAATTTGAATTGGGGTTTTTTAGACGACAGTACCAAGGCGCTTCAAAGACCGTGGGAAGTCAGCAGGCCAGCCTACGAGAAGCCACACACTGACCTCTCGATGTTTGCCTCTCATTTACATCAACACGAGTCTAATCAGGGTCATCTGCCCTGGAGCACCAGACAAAACAGGTAAAACTGTCCATATTACAAATACATAACGTGTTCCAAGTCCTTATCCCCGTATGAGAGCTTTTGACTTGGCTTCTCAAGCGTATCTATTTTGGTAGTAATTTATACTGTATGAATTAACATTATTATTATTTGTGTGCAAGAAGATCTCCATGCAAACAAAGAAGACACATTGGTGCTTAAGTTGGGTTCCCTCAGCATGGCTCCTCAGGCTGATAACCCCCTTACCCGCACGGTGCTTCGCAAAGACCTCTACAAGTAAGATTAACTGTATGCATGTTCGAAATTAACTGAAACTAAACTGAACTGAACTTTTGCTCGGTAATGCTCAGCTAGATTAAAATAGTTGATCCCTCCACTTATGGGTCTGGTTCAGACGGATATTTAAGCAAAGTTTTGTACTACTAACATTCGTAATATTATTATCATTAGAGCATTTTGTGCAATACCAACAAATTATGCAAATTATGGCCAGTTGACTGAAAGGGTTTTTCGTTGTTGTGTTTTCACTCTAACCAATTATTCACATAGAGTTGAACCTGTTGTTTGAGTACTGTGTAGGATGATCCATATTTTGTCTTACGAGTTTTTCTCTCAACACAGCATTGTATATTTCCTGCTTAATAGTTAAGCTGCATCAGCAATGACATCTTTAGGGTATACACGGCTGCCAGCTAAAACAAAAGACGCATATGTTTCAAAGCTGTTGGGCCGGGAAAATCTAAACTTCTAAGGGGAATATCCCAGCACAAAACATGTTTCCCTGCTATAGGCAGCGCAGAGGATCTGGATTGTGTCATACCAAAGCTGCCTGGAAACCATAGCCTCACATTGTGTCTGTGAGAAAGCATTTGTTTGAATGGGCAGATATGGTGCTGGCAAACATATGTAATGAGGGAGGGATATAAGTGATGCCTAATGCTTTGTGCAGCTGCAAGTGAGATGTGTGCTGACGCACGACATAATGTGGAGGGGGGGAAAAAAGGAAGGAGGACAACACTTGCTTCAGTCAGCGGGAATGTCCTAGAAAGGCAGAATGGATCCTGCCGGTAGTTGGAGGTTGTCCTGGCTGTGGGGTATGCCTGACAATCAAAAACAGATATAGTTATGAGCAAGCATGACATCGATCGTTCCAATCAGGAGTTTACACACGCTCCCCATGGGTATAAATGTCATTGTCAGTTTTAGGCCCTTGAAGATTTATTGAACCTTGAACATTTGAATGATTATAGAATGTACAATACAAGTACACTTTACAGTAACATTTTAAACAATTATACTTTCAGGTTCAAATATATACAAGTAACCCCACTACTATGTCTATGGATGTTCTCATTCATTTAGGTCATTTTATTCTCAGGGCATTAACTCTATTGCAACTTGACTGTTCAGTTTGTCCTCAAATACCTTCCACCTTTCATCAGCCCCACTGTTACTTGGTGAAATGTCCTTAAGCAAAGTACACCTTGACCAGATTTTCTGTTTCCATCAGCAAGCCTCTGGTATAATTCAGTTTGTGTATTTTGGATTGCTCCTAGTGGCATAATTGCAATAGTTTATTTATAATGGTTGGTTTAAACTTTAAACATATTATTTAATCTTTCTACAGGGTTGAGGTCAGGGCTTTGAGAAGGCAATACTTGAAGCCTAATGTTTTACCTGTTTCATTCATTCATGTAAGGCAGGGGTCGGCAACCCCCGGCTCAGCTGCATACTTGCCGACCCACCCGATTTGTCCGGGAGACTTCCGAATTTCAGTGCCTCTCCCGAAAATCTCCCGGGGCAACCATTCTCCGATTTTCACCCGAGCAACAATATTGAGGGCGTGCCGTGATAGCACTGCCTTTAGCGTCCTCTACAACCTGTCGTGGCGTCCGCTTTTTCACCATACTATTTGCGTGCCGACCCAGTCACATGCTGTATGCGGTCTCTGCCTGCACACGTAAGTGACAGCAACGCATACTTGGTCAACAGCCATACAGGTCCCACTGACGGTGGCCGTATAAACAACTTTAACACTGTTACTAATATACACCACACTGTGAACCCACACCAAACAAGAATGACAAACACATTTCGGGAGAACATCCGCACCGTAACACAACATAAACACAAAAGAACAAATACCCAGAATCCCATGCATCTCTAACTCTTCCGGGCTACATTATACACCCCCGCCCACCTCAACCAACGCGGGGTGGTGGTGTGTGATGTGTGGGGGGGCAGGGTTGAGGGTGCGGAGGTTGAGGTGGGGGGTTCAATTCATTCAAAGTAAGATACAGAATTAGAGTTTTAAAATCTCCACAATCTGGGTCACCGCTTGTTGTTTGCCAAAGCACTGGTGAGAAGCACTGATGTGTACAAGTAATTAAAGAATACCAATAATAATTTACCATTTGAAAGTGTTGTACTCTTGAGGATTACAACAGTAAATGTTATCTTGAAATACTGCTCTTATAGTATTCAGTACACCAATGATACTCTGTTTACTGCAGAATGTTTGTAATGACAAGCAAAAAAAGCAAAATTACTTTGAGAGGAAAAAAAGTTGTTCTCTACCCCCACAAAACGTACCGAAAAAGAAGCAAAACTGTGGCCCTAAAACCAGGTATGGACCGTAACGTGGGTTACCTGTACAGGTGCACCTCTCGTATATATGAACAAAATGACAGTTGTCAGGTGCTAGCATATATTACCTCAATCGAAAATGGTGGAAGTGTTTGTTACAAGATACTGCAGAAGTAAACAGTAGGGATTCGGTACTCTGTATTATCCTGCACGGAACAGTCCGCTTTAGTAAACACTAAATAAAAAGAAATTGTGATATTAATGGAGATCGGATGATATTAAAAAAATGTTGATAATTTTTTTGCCGTATCGCCCAGCCCTAGATTCCACTGTACAGTACCGTATTTTCCGCACCATAAGGCGCCCTGGGTTATAAGCCGCGCCTTCAATGAACGGCATATTTCAAAACTTTGTCCACCTATAAGCCGCCCCGTGTTGTAAGCCGCATCTAACTGCGCTAAAGGAATGTCAAAAAGACAGTCAAATAGGTCAGTCAAACTTTAATAATATATTAAAACCAGCGTGATGTGGGCGCGCATGGAATCGTATATCAATATGGACGGGGCTGCGTGAAAAAAGCCACCCGGCCTCTTTGCGTAAACTTAAACTTACCTTAACCACTCGCTCATCTTTTCTTCATCCATCCCTTCGAGTTAGCTTTTATGATGACGCCGGCTGGAAAGGTCTCTTTTGGCAAGGTCTTCCTTTTGAATATCACCATGGGTGGAAGTTTCTGGCCATTAGCATGGCAAGCTAGAACCACAGTGAAGGATGACTTCTCATTCCCTGTGGTGCGAATATTCACCGTACGTGCTCCCGTTGTATCCACAGTGCGGTTCACAGGAATATCAGTTGCTGTGAAATAGTAATCCGTGTGCGGATGGAGAGATTGCGTCTTTTCATGAACCGGATCCCTGTCGCTTCGTAGGAGCCATTTTGTGGTCTTTACAGATGTAAACACACAAAGGAAATGAAACGTACGGTAATATCCGCGCGCTTTTTCTTCTTCTACGCGGGCGGGTGGTTGCTTACAGTAGAAGAAGAAGCGCTTCCTGTTCTATGGGGGCGGGTGCTTACCTTGGCGGTTGCTTGCGTAGAAGAAGAAGCGCTTCCTGTTCTACCGGGAAAAAAGATGGCGGCTGTTTACCGTAGTTGCGAGATCGAAACTTTATGAAAATGAATCGTAATATTAATCCATATATAAAGCGCACCGGGTTATAAGGCGCACTGTCAGCTTTTGAGAAAATTTGTGGTTTTTAGGTGCGCCTTATAGTGCGTAAAATACGGTAGTTCCCTTTTTCTGTGGGTATTGCTCGATTATCAATCAGTGCTGTCAAAGTATTTATTTTATGCTGTCAAAGAGACACTACCAGCTGCATTCAATAATGATCACTAATAAGAAGTTGATAAAGCCTGGCCTTAAGTTAGACATTCGAGAATATATAGCACCACCACCTTCAGTATATCGTTCAAATAACATAAGTTATTCATGATGTGTAAGTGTATGTCAACTTCTGACTGAAAAAGTACCCTTATTAGTGATTAACTACCTTATGTCATTTTATTTTATTTTATTTTATCTCAGCAAGTTTCACAAGGGACATCTTATGGTTTATGTTTATCGTGCATTTTGTTTCACCATCTACTTTGGTTGCAGAGAATCGTGTTGACCATGTTGTTATCTTGTCAGATGATGACTGATGCTCTTGTAAACATGGAAGTAATCTGTTGGGGAAAAAAGGAGGGAGGGAAGTCTCCAACACAGCCATTCCAGTTCACATATATTGGCCAGAAAAGATCTGCCTCCAGTAGTTTGAGGCTCTGTGGCTGTGGTACCACATCTACTTAAAGCAGAAATAGGCGCCAGCCAAACTTAAACACATTATCTTTCCTGAAAGCTTTGTCATTCACATACAGTATATCACTCAGGAAGTTCACATAGCAGTCATAAAGTTGTGGATATATGTAACGCATATTACCCCATACTTGACATATTCAAGATTCATGTGCACTCACTGTTACCGACACCACTAGTAGGCATATGCAAGTGTGTAAACAAACCACGTTTTGAGTCACCACTTCCCTTTCTGACTGGAACCCAGGAATTAGGTGGACATAGTTTGTGTGAACATTTTTCGTGTCCTAAGCCGACAGACATCCTCTTTACCACCTTTCCTGGTCAAGTCTGACCCTCAACTCACATATACGTGTTTATAAACTACTTAACTATATTCCTTCTGTACATGAAGTTACTTATGTCTAACACAGGGGTAGAGCCTAATACCACCCTGGGAGACAAGAAGCCGGTGAAAACTGTTATGTTCCGCACAAACATATCGAAAGGAGATTTTTCTTACGTTGTATGCAGTTTCCATTTTAGCCTAAACACTACGCATTGTACTGTATATACTGTATCAGCCTCTTCAAAGAAGGCTAAATAAGCCTGTGCCTGTTAGACTGTGTAACTAAACTGGTATCAACCACTCGATTCATTTGGTAGCAATTAACGGTCTCATTTGACCATGCGATACTGAATTTTGTTTTCATAAAAGAGGAAGGTCCCCAATGGCCTCTCTGCTAAACAGGAATTATTACACAGAGCTCAAGGCTTCCCCTTTTTTCTCCCTTTCCATCTTGAGCTACAAGGCCGCTGTCAATTTACACAGCTGAAATAATTTTCCTCTTGAAAAATTGTGTGCATGAGTGCTGGTCTGAGGAATGTCCAGCATGCATTCAACCCTGACTTTCTTGTGGTTTGGACCCTTTCTAAGATCACACAGATCTTTTACTCCCCACTTATGTTTTTTTTTTTTTTTTTTTATCTTTTCACGGAACACCTAATTGAACGATTCTTGTTGGCTCATATGCTACGGTGACAAAGCATCACGAATGCCATGTATAAGAAGGTTGAAACCACCATGTTTTACGCTTACATATACTGTAGTAAGTATATTGTTCTTGATTCCCTTTGATAAACATTCATTACAGTTAACATTTAATAGGAAGATAACAGGAAAAAAGTCATATTATGCCAATCTTCTATGCCTATACTGGTAGCAAAATGAGAAAAAGAAAAAGAAAAAGCCAAATAAGTCAATAATTTAGACAGCCACTGGTCTTACTAGAATTTGTTCATGTCTCGAGAGATATTTGGAAGTCTTGTATGACGTCTTTGCGGATTGCTACTTTAATTCAGCTCTATTTTGATGCTTCCTGTACATTGTGTTTATTTGAAGTTGTGCGTATTTGAAAAAACTTAAATCTTCAAAAAGTGAATAGTTTTTTTATAATTAACTAATTACTAAATATCAGCGCACCCAAGCAATATTCAACATGGTGGCCATTTGCAGTTAATAACGTTTTGGAGTGGTTTATATGCACATTTTTTTCTCAACCCATGGATATGAGCAGGCCACCTCTTGCCTCAATGTGTCTGCATGTGGTTTTGCATGTGTGTGCTTGTGGTGTATTTGTGTCTTATACTGTCCTGCACATTTCCTGACAACTCCTAAATGACACAACTCTAGATTCCATCACATACCCATTAGCTCATGGTCTGTCTGAGAGAGACCAAGGGTGCATCCCGCAGTGTTGCAAAATGTTGTGTTTTTTTGTTTTGATTGGTGCACATGTCTGCAATTCTATGGCAACAGGGGAAGACTGCTGCTGTGTCAGTAGTAGTTAAGTGAAAAGTCCAAATGGTTTTACTATGTTAATAGAAATGAACTCTCCCCTATCGTCTATTGTTCGTTCATACTATATATTCTTAAGTAATGCCCCTTGTTCTTTTTTTTCCATTCTATATTAGTGTTTTGAATGTTTTATTTTCATGATCTATGGTACTCTATGACTATTGTTGATACTTTAATGACTTTACCGACAGTACATGTACATAGTATTACTCTGTTCATAGTATTACTTTGTTCGCCTTAACATTTCACTGAAAAAGTGACTTAGTGGGGTTTTATGTATGTTTACATTGTACCAAAGTTTGTGTACATTTCAGTTGAGATCATACACAGTGTGGTTTTAGTACAATTTGAATTTTAGTTGGACTAAACATACATTTTGACTCCATTTCTGTGCTTTTTTATTGAGTATGACTACAAAAGAACCCAGCACAGAACCAAACATAGTTGTAGCATAAAGAAATAGTCCATTCAAAGTCAGCAAGAGCCTTAGAGTCCGTGTTTCCAGAGTGTCTCTGAGCACCCCACACTACTACAGGTATGAAGGATAGTCTGGCACTTACCGGCTGTCCTCAGTAGTTTTGTAGAGTTGATCTTGCACAGTGGTAGGGATGGAATTTGCTCATGCTAAGAGAGCTACAAGCGCTGCTTGCGGTCCTCCACTTGAGTCCCTGCTAATGTAAAGGAAGGAGGGTTGACCAGGCAGTTTGCCAGAACGCGTACGAATGAGCATAAATATGTAAGGCTGTGGACATGTTGTGCCGTAAAAGTGTCTTGCACATTCATGGGATCGCATCAGTTGATGTAAACAAAGTCGTGTGAGCACCTAGTCGTTGTTTGTGTGTTGTTAGATGAAACGCAAGTGCCAGCATTTTGATAAATACGATGACAGACACTATTGAATTTAAGAAAGACTAGATACAACTACATAAAGAGGTAGGTGTCTGCAGTTTTATTTATCATATAATTTCTCCAGCAACCTTGAGAGTTGTCTTACTTCTGCTTGTTGAAGTTGCACAATGGAGGATTCGGAGACACCGCGAGATATACATTATGCATTCTAGAATGTAGATCGTACGTTGAGGCGGCATGACTCTACTCTCCGTCTTAACATCTGTAACTCTTATTCCGTTTTTGTTTTTAATGAAATGCCATTCTTTTTTGTTAGCTTTTAGCTGGCCATCCACCCCATGTCTTTACTCCTCATCTTTCTTTTTCTCATAAAAGCTTGAGTTCCCCGAAAATGATTCATTAGATGCCTCAGTGCACACTTGTTTCGTCACTTTAGTCTGCTGCCAAGTGCCCAATTTCCCAGTTTGTTTACACCAGCACAAAGTATGCCAGTTCTGCTGAACTGCTGTGGAAGACCCCTTTTTAAGGCCACACACAGTGACATTCTGGACCTGCACTTATACTGTACATTGATTTGAAAGTTATTTAAACACCGTTGTGGGCTGCTAATAAGATGTAATGATTACCGCAATTCATTATAAATTAAGGTAGAGCTTATTGGCATATTGCTACATTTGTGCAATAAAAAGTATGTTCTATACTAACCTCGCCATTATGCGTATAGTGTATATATTTAACTCAATGGACCACTGCAAAGGGCTCTAAGTGCCAATTCAGAACTGGAGAGGTAGTGTGTGTGCATGTGTGTGGGGATTGCCCAGCCACACATGAGCTATTTTAAATCGGAGGTCTTTGCGGCTTTGCTTTGCAGATAGTCTTCGACTTGTAAATGTTAATTTTTTTTTTTTTAAGTATTAGCTTGTCATTAACACAGATATGCGTGTGAAACCAACTCAATAAATCTAATTTTTTTTAATTAAAAAAAAAATTCTTTGTCTGATTAAATGTTGATTCTATTGTCTGATTCTGGGATGCTCGCTTACATATCTAGTGCATATATATAACGTTTTTTTTTAGAAAACTTAGAGAATTTGAACACTGCATACATCCATTTTTTCTTTGCAGTGTAGAGCTTTGATTTAAACATTGCCAGAAAGTGCATTTGCTGACTTTTTGCTAAAGTGGTTACGATGTCAAATGTTAAATCTTGCTGGGGTTTTGATAATTATCCTCAGACTTGGACTCTTTGTATGGAATTTGTTTTCTAGATGAACTGATAATCCCCCTTTTCTGAAGTAACAAGATCAGATAATGATTGGAGTTCAGACCAAAAGGTTTTTTCAGTCTTGCAAATGTAACACCTGGTGCTGGTAAACACACAGCACATCTTTCACATTGCAAGAGAGTCAAGATGAATGCAACATGTTTTAAAAACAGACACAGTCACCACCCAAACTAAATCATATGGCTCAGTTCATTAAAGCTTGTCCTACGATTTATGTTGAAAGTCAGACGATGCTAAAGATACAGAGGAGACTTACAAAGAGTTACGCGGAGGCCATGTCCACCTTTTACTAAGGTTTGAAATATAAATCTTTTTCTTTGTGTGGATGGTTCTTGTTGAATCTTTTACTTTTCAAGAAGGTTCATATTTGTACTACTTCCCCTTAGTAATTGGTGGTAAGATTCACGGATTTCAATTTTTCCTGGGTGATAAGCAACATTATCATATATTCAATTCAGCTTGGGGTGTCTTAAAATAGTTGACTATTTGACGATTACATTCGAAGGGGTCTGATTAGCTTATCAACCTCGCAGTCGAATCGTGGGACTTTGAACCCATGAAAATTAACCCCTCTCTCCCTAGGCGAGTTGAGTGTCTTTTTTCCATCACAGGAGTTTTTTCAGGAACTTTCCCCACAGGGGAAATTCCCCCTTTGTTTCCACCAAAACAGAGTTACTTCTAGCTAGGTGGGATTTTTCAAAGCTACACTTAACCTTTTCAGAGACGGGCTGTGCTGTCCAATGCTGATTGGTTGAACACCGTTGGGGGCGTTCTTAAAACCTATTTTTGAAATACACAACTGCCATTGCGTAGTGCAGTTATGCGAGGACGACTTGTATATTTCTTATTTCTTGTGTATTTATATTACAACAAACTTGACAAGGGAGAGAAAAAACAAAAACAAAAGCAACTTTCGACTTGCAGAAACTTTTATGGGGCATCTTTGTGCTGAAGAACGCTGATCAGTGGAACTATCTTGCTGTGTTTTTACTCAGCCGTAGTCTTTAAACTTTATTTATGCAGTGTAAAGTTGTTTATTATTTTTACAAACTTCATGTCGATACGCAAAGCTAGGAGAAGTGTAAGGACTTTTTAAAATATATGTACGGAGGAGGTTGAAGCCGGACTCGAAGCAATGACTTCAGTTGCTTACTACTCTGACTTCATTGTATAAATGTGAAATAAAGGCGGCAGCTTTATTGAAACACTATAGCATCAACAGCATTGTTAGGTTCTAAACTTACAAACTAACCTTAATAAACCATAATAAAAGAAACAGTGTACAATTTTCACTCTGCTGGGATGCCGATGGATGGGACACTCACATAATCCGGTTCAAATGAAGAATCAATCACAATTAGAGGTGGGAATCTTTGGGCATCTCAAGATTCGATTACAATTACGATTCAGGAGCTACAATTCGATTACAAATTTATTATTGATCCATCTTTAATTAATGTATATTGATGCAGTTTTACATTTCTTTTGGTTTCACTGAATAAGCGTTTAACACTTGCAACCAGAGATGCTGATAAATGCTTTAAAATGTAATATCGGAAATTATTGGTATCGTTTTTTTTTATTATCGGTATCGTTTTTTTTTTTTTTTTTTTATTAAATCAACATAAAAAACACAAGATACACATACAATTAGTGCACCAACCCAAAAAACCTCCCTCCCCCATTTACACTCATTCACACTTATTCACATAAAAGGGTTGTTTATATCTGTTATTAAAGGGGAACATTATCACCAGACCTATGTAAGCGTCAATATATACCTTGATGTTGCAGAAAAAAGACCATATATTTTTTTAACCGATTTCCGAACTCTAAATGGGTGAATTTTGGCGAATTAAACGCCTTTCTAATATTCGCTCTCGGAGCGATGACGTCACGTTGTGACGTCACATCGGGAAGCAATCCGCCATTTTCTCTAACACCGAGTCAAATCAGCTCTGTTATTTTCCGTTTTTTCGACTGTTTTCCGTACCTTGGAGACATCATGCCTCGTCGGTGTGTTGTCGGAGGGTGTAACAACACGAACAGGGACGGATTCAAGTTGCACCAGTGGCCCAAAGATGCAAAAGTGGCAAGAAATTGGACGTTTGTTCCGCACACTTTACCGACGAAAGCTATGCTACGACAGAGATGGCAAGAATGTGTGGATATCCTGCGACACTCAAAGCAGATGCATTTCCAACGATAAAGTCAAAGAAATCTGCCGCCAGACCCACATTGAATCTGCCGGAGTGTGTGAGCAATTCAGGGACAAAGGGCCTCGGTAGCACAGCAAGCAATTGGCGGCAGTTTGTTCCCGCAGACGAGCGAACTAAACCCCCTGGATGTCTTGGCTCACATCGTCCCTTATACCACCGAAGATGATCAAGAGAAGAATATCGACCCTAGCTTCCCTGGCCTGCTGACATCAACTCCAAAACTGGGCAGATCAGCTTTCAGGAAAAGAGCGCGGATGAGGGTATGTCTACAGAATATATTAATTGATGAAAATTGGGCTGTCTGCACTCTCAAAGTGCATGTTGTTGCCAAATGTATTTCATATGCTGTAAACCTAGTTCATAGTTGTTAGTTTCCTTTAATGCCAAACAAACACATACCAATCGTTGGTTAGAAGGCGATCGCCGAATTCGTCCTCGCTTTCTCCCGTGTCGCTGGCTGTCGTGTCGTTTTCGTCGTTTTCGCTTGCATACGGTTCAAACCGATATGGCTCAATAGCTTCATTTTCTTCTTCAATTTCGTTTTCGCTACCTGTCTCCACACTACAACCATCCGTTTCAATACATTCGTAATCTGTTGAATCGCTTAAGCCGCTGAAATCCGAGCTAATGTCGCTATAGCTTGCTGTTCTTTCCGCCATGTTTGTTTGTGTTGGCTTCACTATGTGACGTCACAGGAAAATGGACGGGTGGTTAAAATCAGGCACTTTGAAGCTTTTTTTAGGGATATTGCGTGATGGGTAAAATTTTGAAAAAAACTTCGAAAAATATAATAAGCCACTGGGAACTGATTTTTAATGGTTTTAACCATACTGAAATTGTGATAATGTTCCCCTTTAATATTATGGTTCCTACATTATATATCAATATATATCAACACAGTCTGCAAGGGATACAGTCTGTAAGCACACATGATTGTGCGTGCTGCTGATCCACTAATAGTACTAACCTTTAACAGTTAATTTTACTAATTTTCATTAATTACCAGTTTCTATGTAACTGTTTCTATATTGTTTTACTTTCTTTTTTATTCAATAATTTTTTTAAATTTATTTATCTTATTTTATTTTATTAATTAAAAAAAAAAAGACCTTATCTTCACCATATCTGGTTGTCCAAATTAGGCATAATAATGTGTTAATTCCACGACTGTACATATCGGTATCGGTTGATATCAGTATCGGTTGATATCGGTATCGGTAATTTAAGAGTTGGACAATATCGGAATATTGGATATCGGCAAAAAGCCATTATCGGACATCCCTAGTTGCAACTTTACATTTTTTTATTTTTTTTGGAATAAGAAACTTAAATTAATTCCCACATTTATTAATTAATGAAAATATGTGCAAAACTGGACCATAAGTGCCCGTTAAGGAGCTGGTCAGATCTCTTGGGCAGGTGGCTCGCTGCAGTCAGCCAAATTTTAGAACTGTCTGCTTTACTTTATTTACAATAAATACATCCATTATTGATTATTGACGTTCATTAATCGGTTCTATAATCGTCCATGTCCAAATTGCGATGCATCTAAAAATCGATTAGTTCACGCACCTCTAATCACAATCCTCACAACGGGAGAAAAAAAAGTTGTTGCACCGAGCGTCTTTTTGTGTCTTTTTTTGCCATCTCGGGGGATGTCAAAGTCACCAGCCTCTCAGCCCATGACTACATTTGTCTACTACCAGGTGAGAGATGCATGAATTATAATCTAGAATAAACCTAATAATGCAATTCGGTAACCGTAGAAGAGAAAGTCAAACACAAATAGACGGGTATAGAAAGAGTAAAAAAAAAATTGGGTGTAATAATAAATGACAAAATTAACTGGAAATCTCATAAAAATATACAATATAAAGTGGCAAGAAACACATCAGTTAATGAAACTAAATAGGTTCTGTACCAAAAATCACTCCATATTCTCTACTGCTCGCCAGTGTTACCATATCTGAGTTATTGTGCAGAAATACGAGAAAATAAAAAACAATAAGCTGTACACTTACTCACTCCATGTTACAAAAAATAAAGATCTGTGTTGACCCTGCGATGAGGGGGTGACTTGTACAGGGTGTACACTGCCTTCCGCCCGGGTGCAGTTTGTACAGGCTCCAGCACCCCCCGCGATCCCGAGAGGGACAAGCGGTAGAAAATGGATCGATGGATGGAGTTAGAATAATACATAATGAGTGATTCATACAGTGATTACAAATACTTTAACTTTTACACCACAGTTGACATACTTCACTCAAAAGTCACGAATACTCAGTGATTGTTGGTCCAAAGCTAATGAAGATTTTGGCAAAATGAGGGTGATACGTTTTTTTTATGCGTGTTAAAGTGCCTGCTGGTCGCGAAACACTGCAGGAATGTAGCAGCAGAGTGCGTCAAATACGGCCACAAAATTATACTTTCATGAAATAAATGCATGTTTTATCGTAAGTTTATAAGATGGAGTCTATTTAGAATTATATATAGACATATTATTTTGGTTTACGTCTTTAGAAAAACTTAGCGTCAAAACGACAGCAATTGCACGACGTGTACAACTCTGACTAGTAGTACACGTAGTACATTTTAAGAATCCCCCTTAGTCAGTATTTTCACATACTTTGTGGATTGTAAATACAATTGGATATGGTTTAATGGATAAAATGAAGCACAATTAGGCATAAAAAGTAATCTTGTTTTTCCATTATACTGGTACTTTAAGACTCAAAATTGTCAAATCATTGCATCATGTAAACTCCCTATCTCTGACTTGTATCATATCATGTTATCCTAATTGTGTCTCGCTGTTCCTCTAATTCCACTTATCCATCGTCCTAAATTCTACCACAGCTCTTCATTATGTGTTGTACTGTCTGTATGCAAGCAGGAAGCTGTGTACAGGGTCCTGTGTTGTGGCATCTGCTGACTTCTGTGTACAGCTTGTGGTTCATTCCTTAAATATCTGTGGCCTCTGTGATGTTATTCTGTGGCCCCTCAGCTCTGTTAGAATGCTTGCAACACAATATCCCCCTGTTTTTAATTTAGACATTTGGGTAAAATTGGAATAAAAACTCCCCTTGCTAAGCTCCCGCTGTACATTTTTTGCAGTGTTTTGCTTAGGATAGTACGGTATGACTAATAAAGTACAGAGGTACTAATGAACTAAAAAACTTACTGTACTGCCTCTGAAAAATACCAGTACTTTTTATATTTTTACAGACATGACGGTGCGTTGTCGGGACAATTTAAGCTTTACGAGCAGAGGCGCATGTTAGGCAATGCACACGCACGGAGTACTTACAAGCGGAAACAATTTATAGACAGAATGGGGAAAATGGACGCATTTTGGCTTAAAAACTAATGATAAAGGTGAAGCTCTAGACACTGAAGCGCCGCTCAGCAAGAGGTACTTTTAAACATGGCTAGCTAGCTAGCGGCTAACGTCCATCCACAGTGTTTAGCTACTTCTAAATAATGAATCCTTGCTTCCATGGCGACAAATAAGCAATGTTTCTTTGAAGTAGTCTCCCTGCAGGATGAGGAATACCGAAACATGATTCACTACACACTGTAGGAGGATACAATAGCTAACAGCAAACTAGCGCTTCTGAATGTAAACAAATGCCATGGGTGAATCTACACAGACATTGACTGTAATGATACCAAGTACAAGACTCATTATATAGTTAATACCTCAATGATTACATCGATATTTTTTGTAATTACAAAATCTTTTGTCATTTTTTATTGTTAAAAAATTCAGGAAATACGTCCCTTGACACAGAAGAACATTCGATTATGACCATTGTATGACCCTGTAACTACTTGATATGGGAATGATAACAAAATGTGTCATATCACCCAAAACTTAACAACAGAAGAGTAAATGATTATTGCATTTTAACAGAAGTGTAGATGGAACATGTTAAAACAGAAAATAGGCACATATTAACAGTAAATGAACAAGTAGATGAATATTTGCATGTCCCTCATAAATTTGACAAAATAATACAATACGTTTATTAATTTAGGAGCCTTTCTAACTTGTTTGCTTACTACTAAAAGACAATATGTCTAGTATGTTCACTATATTTTTCAATGACAAAATTGCTCTTTGACTGCAATAAGACTTAGACTTAGACTTCCTTTTTATTGTCATTCAAATTTGAACTTTACAGCACAGATAAGAACGAAATTTCGTTACATAAGCTCATGGTAGTGCAGGATAAAAAAGCAATATGGTGCATGTATAAATAAATAAATATATATAAATAATATATAAATATATATATAAAATAAATAAATATATATAAATATATATAAATAAATAAATAGATTACTGTACAGATAAATATATTGCACTTTTTCACATGCGGCCACGCTTATGGATGTATGTTATATTGTCTTTTTTATTCCAGCGAGTTAATCCATTTTGGGGGGTGTTGAGGGGAAAATTTAATTATGATGCGTTCAAGAGTCTTACGGCCTGAGGGAAGAAGCTGTTACAGAACCTGGAGGTTATGCTTCGGAAGCTGCGGAACCTCTTTCTAGAGTCCAGCAGTGAAAACAGTCATTGGTGGGGTTGGGAGGAGTCTTTGCAGATTTTCTGAGCCCTGGTCAGGCAGCGGCTTTTTGCGATCTCCTGGATAGGAGGAAGAGGAAACGTACAGTATGTTTAATGTTTCATGGGTCCTTGAGGGTGCATGGGAGTTTGCCCAACCAGTCTACATGTGCTTTGTGGACTTGGAGAAGGCATTCGACCGTGTCCCTCGGGAAGTCCTGTGGGGAATGCTCAGAGAGTATGGGGTTTCGGACTGTCTGATTGTGGCGGTCGGCTCCCTGTATGATCAGTGTCAGAGCTTGGTTCGCATTGCCGGCAGTAAGTCGGGCACGTTTCCGGTGAGGGTTGGACTCCGCCAAGGCTGCCCTTTGCCACCGATTCTGTTCATAACTTTTATGGACAGAATTTCTAGGCGCAGTCAAGGCGTTGAGGGGATCTGGTTTGGTGGCTGCAGGATTAGGTCTCTGCTTTTTGCAGATTATGTGGTCCTGATGGCTTCATCTGGCCAGGATCTTCAGCTCTCACTGAATCGGTTCGCAGCTGAGTGTGAAGCGACTGGGATGAGAATCAGCACCTCCAAGTCCGAGTCCATGGTTCTCGCCCGGAAAAGGGTGGAGTGCCATCTCCGGGTTGGGGAGGAGATCTTGCCCCAAGTGGAGGAGTTTTAAGTACCTTGGAGTCTTGTTCACGAGTGAGGGAAGAGTGGATCGTGAGATCGACAGGCGGATCGATGCGGCGTCTTCAGTAATGCGGACGCTGTATCGATCCGTTGTGGTGAAGAAAGAGCTGAGCCGGAAGGCAAAGCTCTCAATTTACCGGTCGATCTACGTTCCCATCCTCACCTATGGTCATGAGCTTTGGGTTATGACCGAAAGGACAAGATCACGGGTACAAGCAGCTGAAATGAGTTTCCTCCGCCGGGTGGCGGGGCTCTCCCTAAGAGATAGGGTGAGAAGCTCTGTCATCCGGGGGGAGCTCAAAGTAAAGCCGCTGCTCCTCCACATCGAGAGGAGCCAGATGAGGTGGTTCAGGCATCTGGTCAGGATGCCACCCGAGCGCCTCCCTAGGGAGGTGTTTAGGGCACGTCCGACCGGTAGGAGGCCACGGGGAAGACCCAGGACACGTTGGGAAGACTATGTCTCCCGGCTGGCCTGGGAACACCTCGGGATCCCCCGGGAGGAGCTGGACGAAGTGGCTGGGGAGAGGGAAGTCTGGGCTTCCCTGCTTAGGCTGCTGCCCCCGCGACCCGACTTCGGATAAGTGGAAGAAGATGGATGAATGGATGGAGATTTTATGTTAGAATAAAGCCAATAGTGAATTTTTTTGTGGTTCCCTTTATGTTTAAAATATTTAAAAATTATCGAAAAACATTTTGGTACCCGTACCAAAATGTTGGTATTGGGACAACCTTGGAGAAGCTGAACGAGGAGAATATAACATTGCGCCAACAGTTGCATGCATGCAACAAGATAACACCCCAAAAATATAGGAAAATATCAATTAATTAAAACAATTCCAGTTTAGCAAATAAATGTGCGGGGATCCACACCGCATATAGCCATAGCACCAATTAATACCCAATTGTTTCCCTTTATTGTGCTTCTATAGTTTTGGTTTGTGTTGCTGTTCAATGCAACATTGGACTTTCACAGTCCTTGTTTGGTGACACTCGAGGTGACTATCATCAGCAAGCTTCCCGGAAACCACACTTGTGTTTTGCATGCTGCTGTCAATCAGGTCGGGATGCTTGTTGACAGATGTTAGTCAGTTGACCCCTCAGCTGTGCTCCTCTCATAAAAAGGTCTGATCCAGGGGTTAGCCACTGGACTGTGACCTTGGTGGCCTTGCGTGTGTGTGTGTGAGCATTTGTACTCCATCCTGAAGCAGGATATGAGGCTCTAAGACCCTGATACACCCGATTACAAACTAGGAAGCTCAACTGCTGTGTGATACACACATTCCCCCCGTGATACGCTGTCAGTGTGTGATGTGTGTGTGCGCACACATCGGAAATAGTTGCATATTTTTTTGTGTTTATGTCAGTGTGTGTGTGGCGTTTTTGTTCTTTGTCTCACTGCTCATGACATGTTGATATTCCGGCATCCTGTGGTAAGTTTGAAGCTGTCAGGGAGCCTTTGACTGGTCAGCCACACAGCACATGATATACCAGGTGGTCGCCAGTGTATCGCTCTTCATTTATTTTGTAGGGGATTTACCTTGAGAGATCAGAACGCCAGCATTTCATCAATATACAAAGCAAGGACTCCAATTATGCTGCTGGAAAGAAGAGTGTTTAGGCTTGAAAGTGTGTGTGTGGTCAGTAGTTACCTGCCATCAACAGTCTGCACAGTAGAACGTCACATCAAAGAAAGGACAATTGGAGGGAAAGAGGGAATGTGCAGATGCTTTCAAATATCCATGTGTGAAGCCGCAACGCGTCGCTCTGGGGAACCAATGAGAATCCAGTGGTAATTTCGTAATGCTGTGTAATGAGAGGCATATTACAAAGCCAGGAGGTCCAACCAAACTTTAAAGAACCAGAAGCTGTGCTCAGACCTTTTTGTAGCTCCATGTCCTCGGGGGTATGTCGGACTTTTACGCTATCCATTGCTCACTTCCTTTCTGCAGTAGTATGTTAGTCAGAGAGAGTCTTGGCAGTGGGTAATGAGCAAGTGATTACATTGCACGCTTTATTTTGAATGATAAGTCATTTAAAACCAAACGCAAGCGAGCAGGTCATTCACATTCACATACAGTTGAATCACATTGTTGAAAGTGTGATTTTTTCCACTTGACAAA
Organism: Nerophis lumbriciformis; assembly: GCF_033978685.3. Lineage (NCBI taxonomy): Eukaryota > Metazoa > Chordata > Actinopteri > Syngnathiformes > Syngnathidae > Nerophis > Nerophis lumbriciformis. The sequence continues at coordinate 11,245,079 of NC_084551.2, read as the reverse complement.
CTTATTCAAGTGACTCAAATTGACCCCATTAGGAGGATGACAATTCCATTCTTGAGGATGATGCTGATCCTAAACATTTTTGAATAGGCCAGAAAAAAAGCTAAGGAATTAATCTGAGGGTGGTAGGTACGTACGTCCAGTGGGTGCTCTTGTGCGTACTTGTGTGTGCCTTTGTGTATGTGCATATGTGGGTTTGAATCAACCACAGAGAGAAATGTGAAGCCACCACATGAAGATTTCAACTGTGGTGGTCCTTTTTCTTCCCTCCAAGGCGTACCCCGCACACACCAACTCATACACACATAGCAGACCTGCAGTTGGCACCCTAGGCCCCCTTTATTACTATGGAGCCCCAGTTTTAGTAATCAGGGAAAATTATTAACTTGAACAAAATGTGTTCTCACATACGATGTATTTATGTAATAAAATGTCAGATGATTGGCTTAACTTTGATCCAGTCCGTAAGGAAATCTAAGGATTTAGGTATCGTGTTTTCGATTTATTACTTTCATCTCTTCATTGATGCCTGATGTATTTTTTTTCCTGAATAATTTTCTGTGTATTTCTATGTTTATGTATTTGTTTATACTTAAATTAATGCCATACCATTATTTATTACACAAAGGGCCCCTGTAATGCTGTCAAAATTGGCACTTATTTCATAGTGTATGAACTAAAAATGGTTCCCCCAAAATTCCACCAAATTAGACACAAGCTGTGTCTCAATTCGGGGGCTGCATCCTTCCAAGGACCCAGCCCATGGAGTCGACAACGTGTGGGTCCTGGTGAGAGTCCTCCAGCAGCGGCTGGAGTGATATTAATTGGGACAGTCTAGCCTACACTTCCTGGTCACGTCAGTTGTCCCCAACCTTACATTTACGTCACGTATCTGCTGCTCAGTCGCCCAAGGTTTACTAATGACCAATTGAAGAGAAGAATGTCGAATAGTTTTTTTGTGTTCTCTTAGTCCTTTACCTTATTCCAGAGGAAGTGGCTAAGAGCTCCCGGCACCGTCGGCGTCTGATTTCCTTGCGGTTAGACCCGACCGATCATTGGAGATGTGTCACGTGTTGACAAGCGTTCTAAAGCTCCATCCATCCATCCATCCATCCATCTTCTTCCGCTTATCCGAGGTCGGGTCGCGGGGGCAGCAGCCTAAGCAGGGAAGCCCAGACTTCCCTCTCCCCAGCCACTTCGTCCAGCTCCTCCCGGTGGATCCCGAGGCGTTCCCAGGCCAGCCGGGAGACATAGTCTTCCCAACGTGTCCTGGGTCTTCCCCGTGGCCTCCTACCGGTCGGACGTGCCCGAAACACCTCCCGAGGGAGGCGTTCGGGTGGCATCCTGACCAGATGCCCGAACCACCTCATCTGGCTCCTCTCGATATGGAGGAGCAGCGGCTTTACTTTGAGCTCCCCCCGGATGGCAGAGCTTCTCACCCTATCTCTAAGGGAGAGCCCCGCCACCCGGCGGAGGAAACTCATTTCGGCCGCTTGTACCCGTGATCTTGTCCTTTCGGTCATGACCCAAAGCTCATGACCATAGGTGAGGATGGGAACGTAGATCGACCGGTAAATCGAGAGCTTTGCCTTCTGGCTCAGCTCCTTCTTCACCACAACGGATCGATACAGCGTCCGCATTACTGAAGATGCCGCACCGATCCGCCTGTCGATCTCATGATCCACTCTTCCCTCACTCGTGAACAAGACTCCGAGGTACTTGAACTCCTCCACTTGGGGCAAGATCTCCTCCCCAACCCGGAGATGGCACTCCACCCTTTTCCGGGCGAGAACCATGGACTCGGATTTGGAGGTGCTGATTCTCATCCCAGTCGCTTCACACTCGGCTGCGAACCGATCCAGTGAGAGCTGAAGATCTTGGCCAGATGAAGCCATCAGGACCACATCATCTGCAAAAAGCAGAGACCTAATCCTGCAGCCACCAAACCAGATACCCTCAACGCCCTGACTGCGCCTAGAAATTCTGTCCATAAAGGTTATGAACAGAATCGGTGACAAAGGGCAGCCCTGGCGGAGTCCAACCCTCACTGGAAACGTGTCCGACTTACTGCCGGCAATGCGGACCAAGCTCTGACACCGATTATACAGGGAGCGAACCGCCACAATAAGACAGTCCGTTACCCCATACTCTCTGAGCACTCCCCACAGGACTTCCCGGGGTACACGGTCGAATGCCTTCTCCAAGTCCACAAAGCACATGTAGACTGGTTGGGCAAACTCCCATGCACCCTCAAGGACCCTGCCGAGAGTATAGAGCTGGTCCACAGTTCCACGACCAGGACGAAAACCACACTGTTCCTCCTGAATCCGAGGTTCGACTATCCGGCGTAGCCTCCTCTCCAGTACACCTGAATAGACCTTACCGGGAAGGCTGAGGAGTGTGATCCCACGATAGTTGGAACACACCCTCCGGTTCCCCTTCTTAAAGAGAGGAACCACCACCCCGGTCTGCCAATCCAGAGGTACCGCCCCCGATGTCCACGCGATGTTGCAGAGTCTTGTCAACCAAGACAGCCCCACAACATCCAGAGCCTTAAGGAACTCCGGGCGGATCTCATCCACCCCCGGGGCCTTGCCACCGAGGAGCTTTTTAACTACCTCGGCAACCTCAGCCCCAGAAATAGGAGAGCCCACCACAGATTCCCCAGGCCCTGCTTCCTCATAGGAAGACGTGCTGGTAGGATTGAGGAGGTCTTCGAAGTATTCTCTCCACCGATCCACAACATCCGCAGTCGAGGTCAACAGAGCACCATCCCCACCATACACGGTGTTGACACTGCACTGCTTCCCCTTCCTGAGGCGGCGGATGGTGGTCCAGAATTGCTTCGAAGCCGTCCGGAAGTCTTTTTCCATGGCCTCACCGAACTCCTCCCATGTCCGAGTTTTTGCCTCCGCGACCGCTGAAGCCGCACACCGCTTGGCCTGTCGGTACCTGTCTGCTGCGTCAGGAGTCCCATGAGCCAAAAGAACCCGATAGGACTCCTTCTTCAGCTTGACGGCATCCCTCACCGCCGGTGTCCACCAACGGGTTCTAGGATTACCGCCACGACAGGCACCAACTACCCTGCGGCCACAGCTCCAATCGGCCGCCCCGACAACAGAGGTACGGAACATCGTCCACTCGGACTCAATGTCCAGCGCCTCCTTCGTGACATTTTCAAAGTTCTTCCGGAGGTGGGAATTGAAACTCTCTCTGACAGGAGACTCTGCTAGACGTTCCCAGCAAACCCTCACAATGCGTTTGGGCCTGCCAGGTCTGTCCGGCATCCTCCCCCACCATCGCAGCCAACTCACCACCAGGTGGTGATCGGTAGAAAGCTCCGCCCCTCTCTTCACCCGAGTGTCCAAAACATGAGGCCGCAAATCCGATGACACAACTACAAAGTCGATCATGGAACTGCGGCCTAGGGTGTCCTGGTGCCAAGTGCACATATGGACACCCTTATGTTTGAACATGGTGTTTGTTATTGACAATCCGTGACGAGCACAAAAGTCCAATAACAAAACACCACTCGGGTTCAGATCCGGGCGGCCATTCTTCCCAATCACGCCTCTCCAGGTTTCACTGTCGTTGCCAACATGAGCGTTGAAGTCCCCCAGTAGAACGAGGGAATCACCCGGGGGAGCACTCTCCAGTACTCCCTCGAGTGAATCCAAAAAGGGTGGGTAATCTGAACTGCTGTTGGGCGCGTAAGCGCAAACAACAGTCAGGACCCGTCCCCCCACCCGAAGGCGGAGGGAGGCTACCCTCTCGTCCACCGGGTTGAACTCCAACGTGCAGGCTTTGAGCCGAGGGGAAACAAGAATTGCCACCCCAGCCCGTCGCCTCTCATTGCCGGCAACGCCAGAGTGGAAGAGAGTCCAGCCCCTGTCAAGAGAACTGGTTCCAGAGCCCTTGCTGTGCGTCGAAGTGAGTCCGACTATATCTAGCCGGAACTTCTCCACCTCACGCACTAGCTCAGGCTCCTTCCCCCCCAGCGAGGTGACGTTCCACGTCCCAAGAGCTAGCTTCTGTAGCCGAGGATCGGACCGCCAAGTGCCCTGCCTTCGGCTTCCGCCCAGCTCACATCGCACCCGACCTCTATGACCCCTGCTATGGGTGGTGAGCCCATTGGAGGGGTGAGCCCATTGGAGGGGGGACCCACGTTGCCTCTTCGGGCTGTGCCCGGCCGGGCCCCATGGGGACAGGCCCGGCCACCAGGCGCTCGCCATCGTGCCACACCTCCGGGCCTGGCTCCAGAGGAGGGCCCCGGTGACCCGCGTCCGGGCGAGGGAAATCTGGGTTCCTTGTTCGTGTTCTTCATAGAGGTCTTCGAGCTGCTCTTTGTCTGATCCCTCACCTAGGACCAGTTTGCCTTGGGAGACCCTACCAGGGGGCATAGAAGCCCCCGGACAACATAGCTCCTAGGATCATTGGGACACGCAAACTCCTCTACCACGTTAAGGTGGCAGCTCAGAGAGGAGTTCTAAAGCTGTTCTAAAGCTGTTATTCCTAATTATTAGGTAATGATGGATTCATTTTTATGCTTGTTGGAGTGGGACATGTACCTTTTAAAAACATGCAGACAATCCAGAAGATGTCCCAGAAAGAGTCTTCACGGTCAATCCCTACAGGAACAACACACAATCTCTTATTTAGCAGTTACTTTATTGATATTAAATTCTCAATTGATGTCCTTTTCTAATCGTGTCACATTGCTTGCATTATAGCAAGTAACAGTAAATATTGGAATAGTATTATATTACTATTATCATATAATTATTTGCAATGAAGGCAGAGTAAATTAATCACAACAAATACAGTTTCAGTACATGAGTTTATGAATTTATTTAGGTTATAAAAATATGTTGTTTTTAAATGATAATCCAAACTGGTATAAACGCGTTTGTGTCATTTCTTTGTGCTCTGTTATTGTCTAAGTCCTCCTTGATTATTCTGCACGAAAAAATACAATAGAAAAGTTAAACACAAGATCACAATAATCATTGATAGAAGTGAACATTTTCAAATAACATGCAAATGTGCACAAAAAAACTGCAAAAATCAATATTGGTACATTGATGCACAGGTTTATAGTACTTCAATTTTCTAGTCACACATTAATAGAACATAATTAACTTATTGCGGTCTAAAAAAGTAAATTAGAAGATGTCAGGCTTTACTTTCAAATGTTGAAAAAAGTTCCGGGCACAAAGCTGGATATATGTCTCTCCCTCGGGGTAAAGAGAGGGTTAGAGCAGTGTTTTTCAACCTTTTTTTTAGCCAAGGCACATTTTTTCCGCTGAAAAAATCCGGAGGCACACCACCAGCAGAAATCATTAAAAAACGAAACTCAGTTGACAGTAAAAAGTCGTCGCAATTGTTGGATATGACTTTGAACCATAACCAACCATTGTCTCAAAGTAGGTGTACTGTCACGACCTGCCACATTATTTTGAGTTTTTTGCTGTTTTCCTGTGTGTAGTGTTTTAGTTCTTGTCTTACGCTCCTATTTTGGTGGCTTTTTCTCTTTTTTTGGTATTTTCCTGTATCAGTTTCATGTCTCCCTTTGAGCGATATTTCCCGCATCTACTTTGTTTTAGCAATCAAGAATATTTTAGTTGTTTTTATCCTTCTTTGTGGGGACATTGTTGATTGTCATGTCATGTCATGTTCGGATGTACAGGTAAAAGCCAGTAAATTAGAATATTTTGAAAAACTTGATTTATTTCAGTAATTGCATTCAAAAGGTGTAACTTGTACATTATATTTATTCATTGCACACAGACTGATGCATTCAAATGTTTATTTCATTTAATTTTGATGATTTGAAGTGGCAACAAATGAAAATCCAAAATTCCGTGTGTCATAAAATTAGAATATTGTGTAAGGCTAATACAAAAAAGGGATTTTTAGAAATGTTGGCCAACTGAAAAGTATGAAAATGAAAAATATGAGCATGTACAATACTCAATACTTGGTTGGAGCTCCTTTTGCCTCAATTACTGCGTTAATGCGGCGTGGCATGGAGTCGATGAGTTTCTGGCACTGCTCAGGTGTTATGAGAGCCCAGGTTGCTCTGATAGTGGCCTTCAACTCTTCTGCGTTTTTGGGTCTGGCATTCTGCATCTTACTTTTCACAATACCCCACAGATTTTCTATGGGGCTAAGGTCAGGGGAGTTGGCGGGCCAATTTAGAACAGAAATACCATGGTCCGTAAACCAGGCACGGGTAGATTTTGCGCTGTGTGCAGGCGCCAAGTCCTGTTGGAACTTGAAATCTCCATCTCCATAGAGCAGGTCAGCAGCAGGAAGCATGAAGTGCTCTAAAACTTGCTGGTAGACGGCTGCGTTGACCCTGGATCTCAGGAAACAGAGTGGACCGACACCAGCAGATGACATGGCACCCCAAACCATCACTGATGGTGGAAACTTTACACTAGACTTCAGGCAACGTGGATCCTGTGCCTCTCCTGTCTTCCTCCAGACTCTGGGACCTCGATTTCCAAAGGAAATGCAAAATTTGCATGGTTGGGTGATGGTTTGGGGTGCCATGTCATCTGCTGGTGAGCTCCAACCAAGTATTGAGTATTGTACATGCTCATATTTTTCATTTTCATACTTTTCAGTTGGCCAACATTTCTAAAAATCCCTTTTTTGTATTAGCCTTACACAATATTCTAATTTTGTGACACACGGAATTTTGGATTTTCATTTGTTGCCACTTCAAATCATCAAAATTAAATGAAATAAACATTTGAATGCATCAGTCTGTGTGCAATGAATAAATATAATGTACAAGTTACACCTTTTGAATGCAATTACTGAAATAAATCAAGTTTTTCAAAATATTCTAATTTACTGGCTTTTACCTGTACATTCTGGACGTCGTTTATGCTCCACAGTAAGTCTTTGCTGTCGTCCAGCATTCTGTTTTTGTTCACTTTGTAGCCAGTTCAGTTTTAGTTTAATTTTGAATAGCCTTCCTTAAGCTTTAATGCCTTTTCTTCCTTTTGTTTAAGGCATTTGACACCTTTTTACCTGCACTCTCCCTCCCGCTGTTTCCGACATCTACAAAGCAATTAGCTACCTGCTGCCACCTACTGATATGGAAGAGTATTACACGGGTACTCTGCCCAGCTCTAGACAGCACCGACACTCAACAACACATCATTTGCAGAGTATAATTACTGATTTGCAAAAAATATTTTTAACCCAAATAGGTCATCAATCAATCAATGTTTATTTATATAGCCCTAAATCACAAGTGTCTCAAAGGGCTGTACAAGCCACAACGACATCCTCGGTTCAGATCCCACAAAAGGGCAAGGAAAAACTCACAACCCTGTGAAATTAGATTAATCTCCCACGGCACACTGGTTGAAAAACACTGGGTTAGAGCACGGAGGTCACTCAACATTACGATAGTCCAGGTCTCGTATTTTGACACAAATGTATATCACTTGACGTGTCTGCTTTTAGCTCTTTTCAAAGATTAAATAAAACTATACCTACATATTAAGGTGGCTCTTTTCGCCCGGCATGGCGTCTCCGTGTTGAAAATAATTTTCAGAGTTGAGCGCGCAGAGAATTTCGGGATATGACAGGACGCAAAGTGTACACGGCTGCAACCTTACTGCTAATGGGAGAAAAGGACACATTTGTCGGCCGGATTCGAAGGACACTTGAAACTTTTTTGAATTGGGACAGCCTTCAGCACCTCACAAATGCGCACTGCAAAGGATGTAGCCGCCGAATTGCCGAAATGAGACACAGCTACAGTAATGATTTAAAGCTTTTTTTCTAACGAGTTTCAACACATTTTGTAATGCCCTCTTTTAGCCTGCATCAACCTGCTGACATCACCTACAGACCACTGGATGCAATTTCATATTGTGCTGTACTGTATGTGTTTTGGTATCGTCTTCATCCCGAATTATGTAATTTTTGCTGCAGAATTTGAAGGAATGATCAAATATTTCTGCCGGATGCATTGTTGTAGTTGTTGCAATAAAACTAAAGAAGGGGTCAGCCTGCAAACGTTTCCAAATGATTGGAATATGAGGAAAGTATGGACCTCTGCAGTCAAATTGGCTCGCGCCAAATGGGATGGACCAAGGGAGAGCAGTGTAATTACAGTGATCATTTGAATGAATCTGACTTCAAAGGAGGGTTTTGGTCAGCCTGTGGTCTGCATTCTGCCCAGGTCTGGTACTGTTTGTGTAGTATATGTACTGTGTGTATATACTGTTCAGTTTCAACTTCTGACACGCTCTTTCCATTTGGACTCCATATTTGAATTGAAAAATAATAATAATGTATCTGTTAAAATGTAATTTAATAGTTATTTTTGTCCTATTTCCCATTTTTCATGTCAGTTTGACTTAAAAGGCAGAGTTCATCCCCCCCTGCCTGCTTTGTGTCATGTTATGTATCCTATACCTCCACTCTCGCCCCTCTCGCTCCCCGCAGGAAGCTCTTGAACATTTTCTACATGTTCTCAACCTCCCGTTTAGTTGGTCTCTTTGCTGTCAGTCTTTGGTCAGCTCACAGGATACTGTAGAGCACTTCCTGCCACCATGGCTGCAGGAAAACAACGCTCTGTTTGAAGTGCCATCTCCTCTAATGCTTTGCACCTGGAATGTGCTCTGCACACTTTTTCTCCTCAACAGAAGCTCTTTCCATTCACTCTTCCCTTACTACATAACGCAGCAATGCTGTTGCGTTTTTCCGCAGCTTTTTGCTGTTGCATTATCCTTTTGTGTACAGTTAAATTTAAAGTAAGATGGGATGGACTACTGCAGTAAATTACATATTTTAATTGAGCCTTCATGTCCACCTATTTGGAACCTGTAGCACCGAAAACAAAAACAGAGAAATGGTTCCGAGTTGTTAATGTGATGTTTTACATTTTTACTAGTAGACAGCCTAACTGTATCATGTGAATGTGTATGTATTTGTATATGATGATGAAACTACTTTTTTTCACATGGTTCATTTGTGCAATTCTACATATTTTTTTTAATTTAATTTTTTTATAAATCCAACAAAATAATACACACTAATACCATAATTATGCAATTCCAATTCCAAAACCAAACCCGACCCAGCAACATTCAGACAATAAACAGAAGATTTGAGAGGACACACAAACAAGACACAAAACAATCCAAAAGCAGTCAAACAAAAATTAATATTATCAACAGCAGTATCAATATTACTAACAATTCCAACATAGCAGTGAGAGAAGGACGAAGCAGAGCTCAAATAAATCCCACCCCTTGACAATCTCGATTACTAGTGATGGGTCAAAAGATACTGAAACATTGATGCCTTATGAAACACATGGAGGGATACTGTGTCTCGAAGCCTTGATTTGTGTCACTGTAACATACCTGCCAACTACTCCGGTTTTCCCGTAATTAGTACGGTTTTCATCAACCTATTCCGGGTTACGGTTGCAGTGATAAAAAATACGGTTTTTCATTAATTAAAAAAAACATTTTTTTTAAAATGCGCGAGGCTATTTATAGCACCGCTGCCAAGCACGAGGCACCTGTTGCCATTGTTTCCAAACGAGCGAACGATCATGGAATCAGCCGGAGAAAAATCGCAAACGAGTCTTAAACCGAAAAGAAAACTGCAGTCATTCCGTGAAGAATATTCAAAAGCCTATCCGGGAATAATTATCCGTTCCAAAAAGGGTGAAAACTACGCGAATTGCACCTTGTGCAGACAAGATTTTTCGATCGGACACGGAGGAATTAGCGATGTAAAAGACCACGTTAGGACAAAAGAACACAAGTCTAATGCCGTTGCTAGCGATACAAGTGGAAAACTTTCAACGTTTTTCGGATTTTAGCCACAAAAAGGTAATGACACCACTGTTATCTATTGGAATTGTTTAGTACTGTTATACTGTTAAAAGTGTTTATACTATTTATGCTTTCAAGTCCAAGTTGAAGAAATCTTGTTAAATGTTGACAGCATAACTACCAAAATACAGAAGTATGTCCTTAATATTTTTGCAGTGCTATTTCTGTTGAAAAGTTAAAATGATTACATTAGAGATGTGATGTGCCACTTTTCAAGTGTCTGATGGCTTAAATTAATTTTCATTAATTTTTCATATTTTGAATTCTTTTGAAAGGCTTACAAAAAAACTACATTTGAATTGTAATTCCATGCTATTGACAGGACTATTAATTTTAATGAAGTTAGCTTACCATGTTTACAGTATGATAATTGTGATAGAAATGTGAATTTTAGGCACAGAATATTTTATACAATTGAACAAGGCAGTAGATTATACAAGCTTGGACAGAAAGTTAATGACACCAATTTTTTTTTTTAATGGAATTGTTTAGTACCGGTACTGTTTTACCATTTGTTTACTGTAAAAAGTGTTTATACTGTTTATACTTTCAATTAACAAATTGAAGTCTTGTGAAAGGTTGACAGGATAACTGGCATTAACTGTCAAAATAATTTCAAACTATTGAAGTTAGCTTACAGAATAAACATGTCAATCAACCCATATGATTTTTGCTGTAATATTTTTGTTTTGAAAAGTCACTGTGACTGATAGAAAAGTGATGGTTTTAGCAACATTTTAACCTGTCTGAATGCTAATAATCATTTTGCGTCGGGGGGCGAAGCCTGAACCCCCCACCAGGACTTTGTCCTGGACCTACCGGGGCCTGCGGCCCCTGCACCCTGGCTACTAGGTTTTTCTGATTTCAAAAGTTGGCAGGTATGCTGTAAGAAAAAAAACACGTGATTGTTACAGCTGCTGTGTCATTTGACTGTGCAGCGCCAAACAGTGTTTATCACGAATGCTTCATTTGGCTCTTAAAGGGGAACATTATCACAATTTCAGAAGGGTTAAAACCATTAAAAATCAGTTCCCAGTGGCTTATTTTATTTTTCGAAGTTTTTTTCAAAATTTTAGTCATCACGCAATATCCCTAAAAAAAGCTTCAAAGTGCCTGATTTTAACCATCGTTATATACACCCGTCCATTTTCCTGTGACGTCACATAGTGATGCCAACACAAACAAACATGGCGGTTAGAACAGCAAGGTATAGCAACATTAGCTCGGATTCAGACTCGGATTTCAGCGGCTTAAGCGATTCAACAGATTACGCATGTATTGAAACGGATGGTTGTAGTGTGGAGGCAGGTAGCGAAAACGAAATTGAAGAAGAAACTGAAGCTATTGAGCCATATCAGTTTGAACCGTATGCAAGCGAAACCGACGAAAACGACACGACAGCCAGCGACACGGGAGAAAGCGAGGACGAATTCGGCGATCGCCTTCTAACCAACGATTGGTATGTGTTTGTTTGGCATTAAAGGAAAATAACAACTATGAACTAGGTTTACAGCATATGAAATACATTTGGCAACAACATGCACTTTGAGAGTGCAGACAGCCCAGTTTTCATCAATTAATATATTCTGTAGACATACCCTCATCCGCTCTCTTTTCCTGAAAGCTGATCTGTCCAGTCCAGTTGGAAATGCATCTGCTTTGAGTGTCGCAGGATATCCACACATTCTTGCCATCTCTGTCGTAGCATAGTTTTCGTCGGTAAAGTGTGCGGAACAAACGTCCAATTTCTTGCCACTTTCGCATCTTTGGGCCACTGGTGCAACTTGAATCCGTCCCTGTTCGTGTTGTTACACCCTCCGACAACACACCGACGAGGCATGATGTCTCAAAGGTACGGAAAACAGTCGAAAAAAACGGAAAATAACAGAGCTGATTTGACTCGGTGTTTGTAATGTGTTTGAGAAAATGGCGGATTGCTTCCCGATGGGACGTCACGTTGTGACGTCATCGCTCCGAGAGCGAATAATAGAAAGGCATTTAATTCGCCAAAATTCACCCATTTAGAGTTCGAAAATCGGTTAAAAAAATATATGGTCTTTTTTCTGCATCATCAAGGTATATATTGACGCTTACATAGGTCTGGTGATAATGTTCCCCTTTAGTGACAGCTCGTACTAAATGAAGTCGGAAGAATCTATGTTCGTCACATTATCAATCTATATGGATCCAAGAAAAGGAAAAAAATATGATTTGGTTTTTTTTTAAGCACCAAGTAAGGTCATTGTTATTTTTTCCTGTTTAATATTTACCTCATTGATCAGAATTGCACTTTTCATAGTGCTTTTTGCGCACCTAATTATTTGATGAAAATGAATGTGTTAACAATCATTTTATTTGCAGTTTAAATGTAGTGACTTGTATAATCCAGCAGAAGGGGGATGACTGTTTTGAAACAGTATTAGAACAGTGTCTATACAGCTAGTGAGTGTGTCACACACTCACTGACACGCCATTTACCCACACTGTCTATTACTGATACAGTCATTTTTTCACATTATGAGTAATATTTAACACATACAATATTTTGTTTACATTTCGTCAATGACATTTTGTTCACGTCCTTTGCTGAAAGAAAGGATTTAGGAAAAAGAAAACATTAATAAGCAAAATAAAAGTATTTGTAATCATAAATTAAAAAAAAGTTAACATGAGTGTAGATTCTAAAGAGAGACGAGTAAAGTCAGTGAGGATAAAAACAGTGTATGTAAATACTGGAGTAAGAGTTATGAAAAGTACATCACATTGTTACATTTTGCAAAAACATTCTTATTGTAGAGTTATTGTATTGATTGTTGATTATTTCAGCTGTATCAAGCCTTTGTGAGTAGTTGTCATGTGTTTTCTTGTTGTAAAGTCAATTATAATTCCAAACGAGATTAGCAAAGACAAAGCAATGAACTAAAATTGTATTTTGTTACCGTGTCCATTAAGAGGTCCCATTGTATGGTACTATTAGTATTGGACAGCTTTAACTGCCTTTAGGGGCTACTTTGTTAAGACTTTTCACGTTCAATGTTACCTAACTGTGCTTTAATACAGTTGTTTGTTGCAAAGGACCATTGCATCAATCATTTAATTGTATTTGTTAACATTTTAAAAGTCTTTGAATTTCGCTGTTGCGGTTAAACATCAAGTCTTTCTTAAACGTTTGAGTTTTTCTGACCCCCTCTTTAAATGAACAGCAGCTCTAGTTGCAATAAAGAAGCGCGGGAGTTTACTCCCTTCCTGAGATTTCCTGGGAGGGGTGCAGAAGAGAAATCTCCCTTATAGAAATGTCAGTTAATATAAATACACTCAAATGTTTGGATAACGCAGCTTCAAATTATAAACACTGGCTGTGCAGTCATTTGCTGCAGAGGAAGAATTAGCTGATGGAGGACGCATGTGTGCACCCAATTGATTGTGTTTTATTCCTTTTTTATTTGGCTAATACCTGGGCACTAACACATTCAAAGCAGTCTTGGTGTACCTCACCTTTTTTTTTTTAAAGCTGCTTAGCTGACTGATCCAAATGTATATTTAGTCTCAAGACGTAAGTTCTACTGCAGTTTAATTAGTTTCATTCTCCTTTTTCTTGGTTGCTGGATGTAAGTTAAAATATAAATAACATGATGTTCACCGCAAAGTAACTACTTTCTTAGTTATCTAAATACATGTCGTAGTATTATCAAACTTTATTTTGGATACATTAAGGCAGTGTTTTTCAACCTTTTTTGAGCCAAGGCACATTTTTGGCGTTGAAAATATCTGGAGGCACACCACCAGCAGAAATCATTAAATTCACAATCATTCATAATCACAATTGTTGGATATAACTTTAAACCATAACCAACTATGTATGTATCAATATAGCTCTTGTCTCAAAGTAGGTCTACTGTCACCACCTGTCACATCACGCCATTTTTTGCTGTTTTCCTGTATGTAGTGTTTTGGTTCTTGTCTTGCGCTCCTATTTTGGTGGCTTTTTCTCTTTTTTTTGGTATTTTCCTGTAGCAGTTTCATGTCTTCCTTTAAGCAAAATTTCCCGCATCTACTGTGTTCTAGCAATCAAGAATATTTCAGTTGTTTTTATCCTTTTTTGTGGGGACATTGATGCATACTTGCCAACCCTCCCGAATTTTCCGGGAGACTCCCGAAATTCAGCGCCTCTCCCGAAAACCTCCCGGGACAAATATTCTCCCGAAAATATCCCGATTTTCAACCGGAGCTGGAGGCCACGCCCCCTCCAGCTCCATGAGGACCTGAGTGAGGACAGCCTTTTTTCACAACGGGAGGACAACAGGGTGACAAGAACGAAATCATCCAGACTAGAGACAAATTGTATTATTATGTTTATCTTACCTAAAAATAAATGTATTTATTAATTTAAAAAAAAAAAAACTAAATACATTTTTACTATATTTGGCTAAAAACATCAAAATTAATTGTATTTTTATTTGTATTTTTTCTGACTCCTTATTACATCCAGCCATAAAATTATACATTAAAATAAACATATTTGAAATAATTAATTTTAAATTATCATGATAATTCATTTAAAATGACCATATTTAATTATTAAAATAATTGCTTGTTTATCAACAACTTTAGCATTGTATTCATTACATTTTGAAGCTCTCAGAAGCCAAGTTGTGTTATATTCCTTAATATTTATTTATGCAAGTTTGAAGTATCAATTATCTAAACACAGTTTTGTTTGCATATTTTCAGGATATATATATATATATATATATATATATATATATACATATATATATATTATAATATATATATTATAATATATATATAATATTATATATATTAAATACTTGACTTGGTGAATTGTAGCTGTCAATATACTCCTCCCCTCTTAACCACGCCCCGCCCCACCCCCGACCACGCCCCCCACCCTCCACCCCCCACCCCCCACCCCCCACCTCCCGAAATCGGAGGTCTCAAGGTTGGCAAGTAGGCATTGATGACTGTCATGTCATGTTCGGATGTACATTGTGGACGTCGTCTTAGCTCCACAGTAAGTCTTTGCTCCACAGTAAGTCTTTGCTGTCGTCCAGCATTCTGTTTTTGTTTACTTTGTAGCCAGTTCAGTTTTAGTTTCGTTCAGCATAACCTTCCCTAATCTTCAAGCCTTTGTTTATTTTTGGTTTAAGCATTAGACACCTTTATACCTGCACGCTGCCTCCCGCTGT